>NW_026712573.1:10000000-10078057 GCF_030625045.1 Achroia grisella | reverse complement strand
ACTTGCTAAACGGCATATTAACCGACGTTTATGTTTCAGGTGCTGGGTGCAGTCGTAACTTATTTCATGGTGTTGGTGCCAACGCCTGAAGTAAAAAGTTTTATCGTTAGGTTAATACGCTCTACGTTGTTGCAGTTGGTTCGTAAAGAACTTTGATGTGGGGATATTATATGGCTTAGATTATATAACTAAGTTTAATTACTAATTATGGATAATCGGTTTCTGATAACGGTAATGATAATCTTAAACCTAGAAGATGACATTATTATTTGTCAATAATATTCGGCTCATGATAAAAATCATATTCAAAATCATCTCCATGCCTTGGAAGCCTACATTATCAAATATTTGATACTGTTACATTGATTTGTCAAATTTGCGTATAGTTCGTATTGGGGAATGAATACAGGAAGATATAATATTTATCTACTAATTAAGGATATATGAATTTTATAAAATCAAAGCTGTGTTATAATATTTGTTTCAGATGATACGATAACCGTATCATCAATATTTATATTTTTTCAACCATAATTTCCATAAAATAACCTAACCAACCTCTTCAATATTGTCTTCAAATAAGTGAGGTTATTATATTATCGACTAGCATTGCATATTTTTGTCAAATTGGACTAACTGTCCATGTTTCATATCACTATTAACTTTTATATTAATTTGCAACTCCAAAGTGTAGGAATGAAGCAAATATTCTTGATAATAAAAGAGATAATATAAAAATATCGGCTGTTAATTTTTAAAGTAAAAACAACTTTGTGCTTTTTCGCAGCAGTGCGCAATAGATTACATATAAAATTATTACTGCGCTGGTTACGTGGGATCAAAATCATGCACAATTTATTTTGATATCTATAATATCTAGATTTAATACTTAGTAACTGATTTTTAATATTTTTATAACGTTTATGTACGAGAATTTAATGAATTCGTATTTTGAGACAATTGTTTGATTTCATTCGGAAGATTTTCATAGGGTGAAATTAGCAAATACAACGCAGCGTTTAATTTCAATCGACAGTTTGTCGCGAAAGACAAAGTTTAGTCGCAAAAGAAGCTGAAAAAATGTAGTACGTAAATTCTTCTCAATTGTAGTACATAGTTATAAAAATATTAAACAAAGCAATACGAAATCACTTTTATTAATAATATAACAAGATCTATTTAAAGTTTTCTTTTATACAATGAAAAAATATTTATAACAGTATAAAAATAAATTTAAATATTTGACTTTACCTAATAAGAGCACATGTTTTGTATCGTAGAGAGACAATGCACCTGTAGGTACTCTTGTTATACAGAATCTATGACTATGTTTTGTATTTCTTATTGCAGAAATATAAGAGTTTATATACTTGTTGTTGTAATTTATATGTTTTATAATACATGTTAATTAGTAAAGAGATTTATTATATTAAGCTGATATAAGTAATTTAGATGTAATCGCTTTTATTAGTAAGGATCACATAATTGCAATACGTACTGTTTTTTAATTTTTAACAATATTTTATGACTTTTGTATATATATATTATACAATAATTAATTCTAGTGGACAATTTTAGTTTCAACACATATATGCTGAATAAAATTGAATATAGTATATAGTAAACATGAATGTTTACTATATCGGATTAAGTAGTGTTTGTTATCTGTATCTACATATCTTTTGTGTTATGAAATAACGTGACTAAAAATAAATACCTACATATATTTTTTGTATAAAATATTTACTATATTATTATTATTTTGTATATTAATAATAATAAATATGTTTATAACGGCATCAACTAATGTTAGTAATAATTTTCTATTCTAATCGCCGTTTTATGTTAGTCCTTGTTATTATAATCCACAATGATTACAAGTAGTTAACTTTGCCCAATATATACAATGAACAAAGTGTTGTATTACCGGTGTATGAAGTTTATCAATCAATGTTTTCAGAATGTGTTGAGCTACCGCGCATTCTGATAACTAAGGATGCCATTTTTTCTTATCATGACATAAAACTCATATGTTCGTTTAAGAGCGAACACGCTAAATGCACCAGAGTTTTTTTTTACTGAGGGTTTTAGGCTATTATTAGTAAGACCTGTAGCACTTGCGACTCCTATAGATCTATTGTGCTGGCCTTTTTTAAAACTTCGCTGCCTAGATCCATCATGAACAAGAATTGAATGATATGCCCAGGAGCGATGGTTTTTATCTCCTCAAGATAGAGTTTATCTACTCAGGACTTTCCTTATTTATGCATCTACAGGGTTTCCTCCACCACAACATCCTGAAACCTCATCATTATGCTGTGCATGACGCATATATACAGCTGTTATATATTTAAATTAAGAATCCTTTTTTTGTTGATATTTTATTTATATTAGATAATACTCTAGATTTTATGTGTAATTATTAATATATTATTACTTTCTGAAATTAATATAATAAAATATTTCTGATAATTTTATTACTTGTGCTTGTTACAAAATAAATCAATTGTTACGTATGTGCATTGTATTTATAAATAAATCACATTATTTTAGAAATGTTTGTTTTTAAACTTTAATATTATATTATTATAACTGCAAAACTGGAACTCCTCTTCATGAATTTTTGATCTTCTGTTTTTGAAGTCAAATAGTTGGATTGCATGTTGGCTTCTAATATAAAGTGTAAGCGATTGCATTGAATTTATGGTACAGAGGCATACGAACTTTATTTACATTGAACGAAAATTGAGAGTTACAACGTACGGCACAGTGATTGTGATTACGATACATTGATTACTGTTCGTATTTACAAAAAAAAAAAAACAATAATAGAAATAGCAAAATAATATAAATATGTTTAGTTTAACATTCACGTCGCCATCATCAATGTGTTTCTAACTATCCCCTCTAGAATTATTGTCTTTAATTATATTTTTGTCATTTTACTTTATTAATTTCAACATACGTATCCATTAGACGAATAAAACTGTAGCAAAATTTGCAATTAGTAAGTTAACAGACGAGCAATTCTATTTTACGTATTGCTTTATTTAAATTTCCACCCTCTACAGTTTTAATTAAAACTTGAAATGCTCTGAACCAACCAAATTAACAGAAGACAGGATTAATAGAGATAATTAGTGGTGGAAAATTAAATTCGAGTTGTATCTTATTTGATGTATAATACATAGTACTAGGAGTTACCCGCGATATCATCTGGTTTTTCTTTCTTGTTAAATTTCAATAATATCTATTTCGCCAATTATTGAATAAGTAATAAACAGGCAGACAGGTCAGACAATTTTCGTATTTAAAATACTAGCGGTTACTTGCTACATCGTCTGCTTTTTTTAGAATAATGATAGATAAGACGTTTATTTGATTTTTTTTTAATTACACACTACTACACTTTTTTAAGATCGTTGTATCTTTAGTTAATTTAATTGTATTTATAGTGCAATAAAGTGTTACAAACAAAACAAAATAAACAAACACTTATATAAAGGTAAAACAATACATAGATAATATTACCATTATAGTTTGTGTTATTATGTATGATACCTACACAGCAACATAAAAAGGTCATAAGCTCAGTGTGAAAGCTTATTCAGGGTACATAACATTGATTTTCAGATGACATCCCATGATCGTTCTTCTGATAGAATCTATCTTCACAGGGAGAAGGGTATTGTTAGTAATGTATACTAATAACCCCATTGCTAGCAGTATTCCATGTCAGTTTCATCTACACGCAGTTTCACCGAATACCTTTTTCTTTTGCCTGGCCTTGATTCCATTTATTTGGGGTCGGCCCGTCTGGTCAGTCTTCGCCAGGACGTTCTATCCTGGGTCGTCTGGGATGTTATTTTGGCGCTTTTTATATCCCTCTCAATAACGGACAATTATGTGAGACGGGGTCTGCCGCGTCTTCTGGGCTGGGTACATATGTGAAGCACTGTTCTTGTCATTTGGTCTGATGATTGCCGCATGACATGGCCGTACCACCTTAGGCGGCACTCTAAAATCTTCTCCTGTATGGAAGTTACCTTAAAAGTACCTCGAATGTCGGTGTTTTTGATGTGGTCCGGCATTGTTACGGAATACTATTGTGATAACTTGCTTACGAATTTGCGATGGGCTAACTAAACTGATCTCATACTCATCTTATCATTCTTCACTGGTGATCTGCCAGTGTAAACTGTTATCGCAGGCGGAAGCATCATTTCATTATCATCCCGTAGTTCTATCTTCACATATATGTATAAGATCTTATTAGTCGTTCAGTGAAGTATACAAAGATAAACACTTTGGCATTTTCATTATTACTATAGACTACCCTACTTTTATTGTCTCACTGGTATAGTAGATACGGTCTATGTATATAAACCACTGAAGAAAGACAATTGATATCTCATTAGATAGCAGCACTATGACTTATGCTAACTTAGCAAGTGCTTTTTCACCCTACCCTCGACACTAATTGGATCCCAGTGGCTGCAAGTTATTGATGGCAAGATCCAATTAGTGTTATTAAAAACATTGCACCTACATTTTTAAACAAATAGTAAAAAGAGATTTAAGTTTTTCATTTTCAACCGCATTTTTCTTATCGATTTCAAAGTGAATGAATATAATTTTCATATATAAGAGAACCCTATGTCTGCCCTTGGCATACAAATCTTCATTTTCAAACTTAATTATTGTATATTTATAATACATAATTACATTGTACATTTATATAAGGCATTCTCTACCACTAATGAAAGTCAATTTTTTTTACGACGATGCCTACTTCCCAGTCCGCTTGTTGCTGCAGTTGAGATAAAATAGCAAGAAACTAATAAGTACATGAAAAACAGCTTCACCGAACGGTCGAGTGCAGATGGGCCTCTAAACCCGCGGAAGGACTTATAGAGCGGCTGAAGACGAGCTCTTGTCTGACAGATACGACTTTAGTCTAAGTGCACCGCTTCAGGCTCTCGGCTCGAGCCGTCGTAATTAGGACCTTCATTTGTAATGGCTCTTGATAGAACGGAGGCAATGGGGGTGCCAAGAAACGGCTGCTAAGGGATGGGCAATAAACTCAAACGAAATTTTTTATTTATTAAAATCCGTTTAGTCATTATTCTGGAAAAGGACAAATGGACAGTTACTTACATATATATACAAAGTAGTAAAAGCAGCAGGTTAAAACCTTTTTAGTGAAGTTAATATAGTCACTTGTGTATGAGAAAAGCTTCATTTCCCGTGATATGCTGGCAGTAAACACAAAAGGAACAAAGCCTAGTAGAACGGACAATAAAAGGCTATCGCTCTACAAATGGAACATTACAAAGAATGATGGGCTTCCACGCGGCCTTTTCACCTGAGTCGCGGCACAAGTTAAGAGCAAATTACTTTTTTTATGGAATTGAAATGGCAAATAGCCATCCTAATGCTACGTGGTAACTATCATCTGTATACATGAAGTTACACACATCATGTTACAACTCATGCCTTGCCATTCCATAGTACGAAGATGGCATGACATTTATTTTATAATTTTACCCTTCATCGTGATATGATCTTCACGTTAAATTTCATTAAGATTTATTGAGTCCTTTAGCCATGAAAACATAACAATCAGACAGACTTCCGAATGTATAATATTACTATGGATATAATAATTGAAAATTAGTAGGTACTATTAATTTTACCACGCTTAACTCTGCAAATAAATAAAAATGAATTTTGTATTTTAAACCAATAAATAGGATCCATACGCTATCGTGATGTGATTAAAATACTTAAAAAAATCTTTTCTGATTTCCACATTGCTTGTCAATAAATGCTATTTCAATAATAATATCAAGGACTTTCGACTAGAAATAACCGATTTAAATTTGTGTAATTAAAAATATACAATATAAATTTAGAAATTATTTTATGTATTATTTCGCCTTTTCTTATTATTTACACCACAGTCAACAAGTGGTTTCTAAGACAGTGGAGATCGATGTGTACTAATTCCTTACCTTTCTTCGCTTTATGGTAGCTATGTTTCTACCATATACCCTATGTGGGTCAGTATTTAGGTTGCCATAAATATGTGCTATGTTTCTTAATTAGCAAATGCCTTAGTTTCGTTTACTACACGGACAATTAGTCGGAGATAGGGATTCTTAGTAATGGATATTTATAATGATTATTTGTTACAAAGATCTAAAGCCTTGAAGTAAGAATATTACCTTTCCAGCCAATATTATCAACATTATTGTTATGAATAGTCTCATAGCTAATCCTATAGTAAAGCAACGTGTCAGGCTGACTTCCATTCAGTTGCATCTAGAAACTTCCTTAGTTTCTCAATTTTTTTATGTGGTACTACTAGACAGGTAGCTGATGTAATAAGGAGTAACTTAGGCTACTTTTATTAAAGAAAAATAAATCAGTCAATTTTAACTATTACATAAGAATTTTTAAACACAACAGAAATCGTAGAGATAATTCCAATTATGTGTACATATATTAGAATCGTCAATTCTAATATATGTAATAGTTAAAATTGACTGATTTTATTCTAAATCTGATATAGAAGAAGAAAGAAGAAGGTTCTTTTTTAAAACAAAATATGATCACATTATATTTTCTTAGTTTATTCTTAAACTTCTAAAATTAATTAGTATTTCGTAATGATTAAAATATTGTATAGGAAGAGTCTTTATCTCTCACTCTAGAGAAAATAGTTCCCACAACGTCCATATTTGTAAGGAGTAGATTCTTAGAAAATGTAATATGTCACTATGAAATGTGGATAGCCTGATTTTTAATTAGTTGTATCCACAAGAAGTAGAGTTCATTTCATAGTGACATATTACATTTTCTAAGAATGTTATTATATCTAATTTCTGATCTCCATTTCAGAATTTTATAACAGCGAAAAATGGATTTCAATGTCGACGAATCTTTATAACATATACAATTTTTATTAAGATCCATTCAAAAGGCAACAAACAGTACTTTACACGGATACAATATTAGTATAGATACCAGTAATAGCGAGGTATCTACTGTTTTTGTTTTTGACGATGACGCAAATGTCCCGTCTAACCCTCCATACAACAAACAGTGACCCTTTTAACCCTCCCTGTTTGCTTTAATCATGGACGAACCGACCAATGAAAGAGATAAAATAATTACATGACTCATACTTAGCACATGTATATATTACAATTTACTAGGGATGAACTAAAAAAACTGGAGGAGACTGTAAATAGTCGTCTGTATTGGTATCTCAATTACATTTATTTCAGCTGGCAGAGAGTTTACTTTGTAAGCTGCTTCGTTTGTAGGGTACGAGTAGTCATAAAAATATTGGATGTGAAGGCATGAAATTTTAGTCTTCAGAAATGATAACACATGTGTGTTATCACGGGTTGCTGATAATAATCTTAATCTTATGAGTTCTATATGTTCATCTTAAATGTAGCTTTATACATATATTATAGACTAGCTGTTCTCGCGACTTCGTCGCGATTTATTTGTCTTTAATAAAAGTAGCCTAAGTTACTCCTTATTACATCAGCTACCTACTAAAAAAAGTCCCGTCAAAATCGGTCCAGCCATTTCAGAGTTTATATTCATGTAGTAAAAACGTATATGTATAGATGATAGTAACCAGAGAGTAGTAAAAAACGGTTATTTCAATATTACAAACAGATACTCCAATTTTATTTATATGTAGAGATGTGTAGATAAATATCTTATTAATATTATAAATGCTAAAGTTTGTAAGTACGGATGTTTATTATCCTTTCATGCGAAAACTATTGAAAACATTTTGATTAAACTTTACAATGATATAGCTTATACATCAGATTAACATATAGGCTGTATATTTCACGCGGATGAAACCGCGGGCACAGCAGTGTATATATAAAATCAGGTAGGTCGTCAGCTTGTTTGCTTTTCCAATTACATAAACAAGTCGCAATATAAGATATAGGTAGTGTATAGATGGCCGTGAAAGATGTATACAGGCCTTTGTTTACAATGCCGAAAATTCTATTATGATACCCCTCCGATCGATCCCCCGTCCAATTCAAACGGGGATCGAAATTACGACGGCCTGAGCCGAGGTTCGAACCCCTAGTGGTGCCCTCAGACTAAAGTCGTATCCGTCAGGCAAGAGTTGGCCTTCAGCCACTCCATAAGTCCTTCCGCGGGTTTGGAGTGCCATCTGCAGTCGCTCCCTAACGTCCGGTGAAGCTGTAAAGGCCAGCTGCGGCCAACAGCATTAGAGTAGTCCGAAAAAAAAATAACTCTTATGGTCGTTTCATAATAGTTTATTGATATGGGATAGAGATATTAAAAAAAAGAATTATTACTTTATTTATTACTATATTCATTATTTAAACATTTTATAGTACTGGCTTTTGAATCAATAATGTACAATTATTGGACTATAATAATATTTACTGTTTTAAACTTGACTCAGTCATTATTAGTAAAAATCACGGGATCTTACCACGTTGTGTATTACTAATTATAGATTTTTACTAATTCTACGTATATATATATATATATATATATATATATATATATATATAATAATATTTTAAAATTAATAGTAATAATAATATTAGGATAATTCACACTGTGCCATCTAGACCCAAGTTAAGCTAGCTAAAGCTTGTGTTATGGGCAAGCATAACTGATACAAACCCATATATATTTTTTTCGTAAATACATACATATTATACATAGAAAACACCCAAATCGATACAAACAGTTATACTCATGAATACAAATTTTTGTGCTTGCGAGGAATCGAACCGGCGACCATTAGAAGTAAAGCGGTGTGCTAAACCTCTAGACCACCGAGGCCGTCGTAATAATTAAATATCTATAAAAACATGTGGTTTTATGCCTATAGCGATGAATAGCTGTGCTATATACAACATAATACATATATATTGTAAATATACCGTAACTTTATCTGAACAGGTATTAGTTATAAACAACTTCACCGACCTATCTGTCCGTATGTCCCTATTTAATCTGTCCTCTACAAATACTTACCTGTCCAACAATCGATCCCCTTGAAGCCTCTCCAATGTCCAAGTATGGCAAATCATGGAAATGTCTGGTTTATTCAGCCTTTCATGAAACCTGTCGCTTTCAGCTATTTCCCTGTGAATGATCAAAGCCCGTTTGGACTGTATTCTGATTTACAGCTCACTTAAAATACGAGCGGTAATTATATTAACTGATATTTTGTATATGTTTAAGCGATATATGCAATTTCTGATATAATTTTATTCTAAATGTTTTTCATTCAAAATTCATTATTATTCAATAAATTCAAAATTCCTTTTATTCTAATATGTATTTATCCTATATTAATTCTGTCGATTTTAAAATTAAAGTTCATAAAATAGTTTCTAAAAAAGCGTGGTTTACAATAGTATATTTATGGAGAATGATATTGTGCCTGAAATAATCTTGAGTCTTTTAAAGAGAATTTTAATAAAGTTTTGTTTTAAATGATTGAGTGAGAGTGTTTTATGAAAAGAGATAAAATCTTTATTCAAATAAACTTAATATAAGCACTTTTTATATCACATTATTAGAATGATATATTCTAATAATATAATAGAATATATAATAATAAAATAATCATACTTTTTTTATTCTACCAATCATTCGGAACGCAGACTCATCACAAGAACAATGAGCAAGAAAGTTACGTGTTTTTCATTTAAATAAATGTTGATCAGAATTATATGATTAATGATAACGAATAATTAAGATGGATGTCGGACTATGTGGGAGATTCGTCGGATTTATTGAAGTCTAAATTTATACTTGCCGGTTCATCTGAGTTTTAGGTTATATAACCTACAAACTTTTTAATTTTAAATCCGCAATCCACAAATTAAATTAAATGCAAACATGAACTCAATTTCACGATTCAATGAATTTATATACTGACTTGTATAGGACAGAGTATTGTTATAATAATGATGTATCCTATAATAATATTCAGTTTTAATAATATAGGAAAGTTTTAACAGCGTGGGCTGTAATTCACACCCTTTTTTCTAACCTCTCATCTACGAAGGAGCCAATTATTGGACTCGGACACTATAGCCCTTTATCTTTTATGTTTGGGAAGTCCTGTGATTGATCTTTGTTAATGTAATTTTGACAGCTGACAGCTAATGAATTATTATGGAATGGTTCACTAGCTTGCGCTAACGGAGAATGACTTGGATGTCAACTCGACATGGTACATTGCTGGTAATAGGGTCAACAGTCCAATTCCAACAAACAAACATTAGCGTAGAATATTTAGTGCAACCACAATATATTACAAAGTCTATTTCCGTTTTGTAGACCTAAAGATAAACTTTGTAAACAGTCATCACAGGTACTTCAGGCTTTCATATTTCAAACCACGAAGCATTTGTTTAAGCCGTGTTACGGTTGTAGAATAATAATCCTTAACTTACTCTACATCTACTAAACTTCTCTTCTCACATATACTAACTACTTTACATACAAAAAATATGTATTTATATTTTTTGTATGTTTTTTAATGTTAACAAATATATCCTGCTGTTTAAATTTGCTAGCATTAATATGATTTTTCAATTTTTTACACCCACCTTTTTTACCTTACAACTCCATAAGTGATGACTTTATAGAACTCAATATATAATAAAACCTTAATAATGTAGCTTCAGATCCCACGTAGCTCTAGAAAGTAATTTCGCATCTGCAGCCCTAAAGGTGTATTAAGTATTAAATCTTTTTATAGATTACAGAAATATTATTATTATATGAGCTTATATAGTATACCGAAGTCCAAAGCTAGGTATAATGCTCATAAAACTGAACCTAATTTCATGAAAAACAAAAGTGAAAATTAGAAAATAAATTTAGTTCCTTTTTTCCTTTACTTATTTAGTAACCACATAACTTAAGGTTTAAAAAAAATCTTAAAATATAGTTTTATTAAATAATAATGAAATTGTATAGTTGATAAGCGTCGTAACTGATTAACACTCTTACCAAGTGAGATAAATGTTTATTTACAGAATATGTAAATTTTTTTATATAGAAAACTTATAATTAAGATAATTTTTATTACAACATAAAGTTTATCTGCATTCTGTTGAGCCGTGGGCATTACTCAAATAAAATTTGAATATAAAGGGCTCCTAAAATATAAAAAAATAACAATATAAAATATAGCGATATTCGATTTTATAAATAAGTTCAAAAATTCCAAGAATAATAGTTGAAATTTTGCAGATGACAAAAAAAAATATTTTTTCGCTTTCATATTAAAAGTGAAACATGAATATGTAATAAAAAACAATGAATATTCAGCTATTCAATTTCATTCAATTGAGCTCAGAAAGAAATTCTAATAATCGAAATGCCACTGCTAAATAGCGCAAAATTCCAAGTGATCCGCTCAGACAAATTAATATAAAAATACTTAAGGAGAGCGCGATATTGCTAAGTTTGCCTTCGGAATCCAACTCAAGAATCCTTAAATGAAGCATTGGAATCTGTACAAACTGTTAACGCACATGGGTTGATAAATAAAACGAGTCCGTGGGTGTATTAATCGGTAATTATATGAACGGAGTTAATTAAAAAATATATATTACGACTTTCACGGTGCATTAAGCTAAAAAATAGCTTAAAAGAAAAGGACTTATTTATATTACATATATAATAGAATTATCTACTAATATGTATTATATTTTTGTGAAATAAATATATTATAAAAATTCTCATCTCCCCCTCTTAAGGAGAGGAGATGGCAACATATTATTATTATTATAATTATACGTAAATACCATGTTTATCCGTAGAACAACAATTATAATTCTATGATATAGTAGATAGGCAGTTACTAAGAACTTGATACTGTAACTGGAAAAAATACTAACAAGTTACTAACGCTTTTGTTTACGTTGTCTTTAACAAACTTTGAAAAAATGGTAAAGTGAATTTGTTTGTTATTTAAAACCCTAGTCATTCAATGTCACGAGAAAGTCACCGATATAATTTTGTACTATACAAAGAATAGTTCTTTGAACAGCTTCTCAAAATCGTCATAGCTATAAACAGAGCAGAGATACGTGGATAAAACAGCTGCATCCGTGTTGGTTTGCTTGTTTGGTTGATTGATTTGTAAGCTGATTCGGTTGTAAGGTGCCCTACATACATCTATATCTAAACAGGATTATAGGCACCTTAGCATTGGTGTCACATGGTGAAATTCGTAGTATAGGTAACGGTTATCGCTTACCATCGGCTTTTTTAACTTTCGAAATAATTAAAAAAATGTTAGAAAATGAAAAAAACAATTACCAGATTTAATAAAATGAGAAGAGATCTGAATTAATGGGACAGGTTTTATTTATTGCTCTTATGCATATTTTGTTTATTATAAAGGGTTAAATATTTAAATATAAGTTAATAATCTTTACGGGTCAATACTTAAAAACAAAAAAATACAACATTACCGAACCGTTCGAAATATCGGCTCGTGAATCACTATTCGCTTTCTAATGTCGTTAAAATATTTATGTTCCACCCAAGCCTTTTGTGTTCCGATTGCGAATTCAGAAGCTTGCGAATCGTTTTGGCAAATTAAGAAGACGCAACCTGTCTTACATTACCGTTACATACATTAATGTTATATTAATGTACAATGTTTATGTATCAATGAGGTATTTGTTTTATAATATTATGTGTATTTATTATGTTTCAACCGGTATTCCTAACATGCTCTGCGATTTTTGGTGAGTGATTCTTTTCTGTGACAGTTTTATGTAAATAATTAGGCGCAATTATTTGCTAAATTTCATGATGATTGGTTGAGTAGTTAAGCAAATCAGAGGACAAACAAACTAACAATCATATTTTAAATACAATTTCAATACATAAATAGTAATATGTGACAATATTGTTATGATATTAATATAATTAGAACTGACGAGTTACGGTAGTAAATCACTAAATCATCCCGTAATATTATTTTGTTCTACAAATTTATTGATACTAAATCATAATAAGAATATATGGCCGATAGGGTAAGGAAAGCTGGGATTTTTGATAAAATCGCTACGCCGCGCCGTCCTCAATAATAGTACTTTATGATCGAATAAATTTGATCGTTACTATCACAATTTTATTTCAAGAAGTCACTTCAATGGTTGATTATATAAAATAATAAATTTAAGTATTTTACTATAAAAAATACTACATGTATTTTTGCCATCATATTTGTGAGGAGAAATAAATAAATCATATTATTATTATTATATCTAATAAATTTATACTTAATGTAATATTAATGTGTAGTTTTAAATTTATATGTAATTTGAATTTGAAAATTTTGGTAAACAAGATTAAGTAGTTGAATGAAATATGTAGATATATAATATAATACCCATTTATAATAGCAGTATCGGTAATAATATAATTTGTGCGTGTTAGGTATTTTATAATAATATCTACTGAAGTAAAATATGATTTTAGATTTAGATTATAATTTTGTATTTTGAATTCGACACCACAGTTAGTGTTAAGAATTAATAAAAAATAAAAAATGTAATTACATGACTAAAAATATATCGGAGTGTTATATTGAAAATTATTTACTCTATTCTTGCTTAATATGAATGAAATAAACATCTTTGAAAGTAATATAAAAGATATTGCAAATGAAAGTATCGAATGATATTCTGCAAATATTAAATAATTCCAATAACGCAGTAGTAGTTTCATCAGAAATTCAATTATAGATTCCATTACACTAGCTGCGAGATCATGAGTGTATCTATTATTTCTATTTTTCTAACATATATATTACCAAACAGTAATAGGTTTACAGAGGTACTCGCACAGACTATTTTAACCAAAGTCTAAGATAGTTAAAAACACAGTGCATTTATTTACTTGCTAATCTGTACAAAAATCTTTAACTATAAAAATCACAACTAGAATAAATAATCGAATATAATGATTACTTATTCTGGGTATGTTTC
The DNA here is from genome assembly GCF_030625045.1 of Achroia grisella. Lineage (NCBI taxonomy): Eukaryota > Metazoa > Arthropoda > Insecta > Lepidoptera > Pyralidae > Achroia > Achroia grisella. The sequence goes on along the minus strand of NW_026712573.1, from coordinate 10,064,003 downwards.
TTATGATAAGAGCTGAAGAGAAAAGTGAAGAATGAAACTGTTAGAAAAATCTACAATATTTTGAACTTATGTCAAATATACAATAAAAAGTATAAATGTTTCATGTAATAATTATTACGTATCGTAGCATTAATAATTTATTCTATAATTTAAATTGATATGCACTCTCAACTGTAAACCCTGATAAGGTAGTTAATTGTATTTCTATTCAGCATTTTAAAGGGTTACTCTTATTCGGTACCATTAACAGCGCGACAGCGCGAATAACAACATTCTCATTTTGGTGTTAGTATTGGACCAACGTAGCAAAGGTACGGTTTAGATCCATTATTTTATTAACGAATAATAAGTCAATAACCAATAGTAATATTTTGTGGTCTATATGTAGAGTACAAGACTACTATGCAAAATTGTAAGTTACAGAAATAAATTTAATTGAATTTCTACAAAAATATATTGAAATTACTTTGCAAGTAAAATCTCGTAGGTAATAGATACCTAGTTGTCTGAGGTATAAATATTAAATCGTTCGGTAGACGAAGCAATTTCATCAGGAATCCAATCACCGGACAGATGCTGGGTGGGACACTTCAGTTTTGTATCTTAAATATCTAGATACTTTAACTATTGGTATTATTTAACGTAGCATATTGTCTATTAATAGGTACTAATAGGGTATTAATAGGGTTTAATAAAATACTTTTAATACGAGATGGTTTTCTTAATTTTTTTTTTTGTTATATTTGTTTCTCTTCTGTTGTGTCTAAATCTTTGTACCTCTATATATATTAACAATTTCAGTCGCGATTTGATACGACAAGAGTTTTAATTGTTTAATGTGTTTCTCTGGAGAGGATGGTGAGTTAGGTTTCATAAAATAAAAAAAAACTAATATTTATAATTTACTATTAGTTGCTACGTCTTCGTCAGCTTTTTTGAGGCAAAATATAACTTACTTCCGTCCGGCAGACGTTCAGCTGTTTAGTCCTCAAAAGGTATTAACTAGACAAACTTTAACAGTTGTAATATTAGTATGAATAGAAAATAATTTTATACTACATTGTTTGGTTTCAATAATTTTGATTCATAAAAGTGATGGCAAAAGAAAAATAATTTAACTTTATTTACTGTTTCTGAATAGACGAGATGTTCAAAATTTATTAAAAATGTAATATAACGTAAAGCAATCAATAAGGTAACCCGATTTGAAAGTAATGATTTTATAATCTGAGCAATGTTCTACACTGAGCTTATTTTTTTATCTTTTGTGTTCTTACTTGCGCAAATTAGTAAATTTTGAACAAGTTGGTCTTATCTATTTCAATTTGTGTATGGACTATAGGTAGATAATAATAATATAATTTATCAAACAAGTAATATTATATAACCAAATAAATAGAAGTTTAAGATAGAGTTTTTATAATTGTACTTTATATTCATAAGAGGGATATTTACCATAATTATATTATTTATGAGCTCCCGATATTTTTATGACACTTAAAATTATATATGTATATTGTAAATTATATATGTATTTAATTTCTAACGTAAATTTTAATGTCTAAGTAGGTATTTAATTTTAAATAATAAACTTGTGTATAATGTTGTTATACTTCGTATTGCTTCTCCCTCTGCTCACACATTTTGTGAGGTATATATTATTGACTTTATGTAATACTATATAATGTGTATAAATTGTATAAGCTGTTGATTACCTAAATATATAAAATAGAAAATAAAATTAATATCAGTTGTTTAGTACCTATATAACAAGCTTTGTTTACTGTGAGACTAGATGGCGCTGTGTTAATTGTCCAGGATTATTTATTTATTTATAATCACAAAATATATAATAGTATGTACAGAAGCCTCCATCGTTTAACTAAATTTCGAATGAATTGTCTGTGGTAAATATTTCTAACTTCAATTAATAACGAAATACAGCTTTTGACAAAAGAAATTAATTCCATCGCACGAATGCTGTGTTGTTTTAATACATTTATGAATAGAAGCTGAATATCGGCAAAGTACAAATGTCACGGCAGATTAATCAAAATCCATCATCAATTAATATAAATTTATTATTAAAAATCACAACCATCGTATTTTTATTTTTAATTACAAATGTTCTATTGCTATAATTATATTGGACAATGAGTGGTCCGATTGATTCCCCATTCCATTCTACTGGGATTGTAAGCGACGCACTACTTATATATAATTTATTGTATATTTTTATGTCATGTTCCTCTTAAGATGTTCTTGTTTTGCCCTATTGTTTAGAATTGTATGTATACCTGTATTACGCACCTACGTATGATTTTTATTAAAGGTACAGGTATGTGCAATGACCCGCCGTACTGTCCGTATGCAAGCCTCCCCACCTAATTGCTTAGTAGCTTCCCACCAACCAACGCGAACGCGGCTTGTTGCACGTCTAGTTTTAAACTACAATATCTTTTATTTTCATCCCTTATAATCTGATCCTTCGACCCAAATCTACACCAGTGTACAGTGAGTACAATCATGTTTGTAACACCTCCCCGCGATAAACTCACAATAAAAGAACGCAATAAGTTGTGCGACAGGTTAGATAGTGCTAGTGAACAGTGCTCGGCTCAAGCCGCATGGTAGTACCGAGCCCCGCTAAACACGGCTCGCAGTGATATTGTTCATGACCGTAAAATTATATACTATCAAGAATGAATCGGTTGTTACCAAAGAATCTACGTCGTTAACTCGACGCATATATATATATATATATATAGCTGATCGACAAAAAGCTGGAAGTTTGAAGAAGACGATGGTGTCCGTCTAGATGTCCACCTATTAGCAGCCGGAGGAAGGCGCAGTCTCATGTGGAACAGTGGTTGAGCAGAGCAATTCCCGACATTGAGGTTCTTTACTGTCGTCAGACGAACAGGCAAAATAGTAATTAAACCTGCTCTACTATGTTACTATTTTATAAAATTGACTACCTCGTCTACTATGCGTTTGATGTCCACACCACGATGTTACCATATAAAAATGGTTATAAAAATTTATTAGAAATAATACATGTTGCAATTCAGATATTTTATATATTATGATTTAAATTTCATAAAACGTATAACCGTTGATCGGCAACACATATATAAATTCATTAGGGACCTCATGTCATCATACAGCACCTAACAAATGATTAAGTCCATTACCTACTTTTTATCATCATGAAATTAATTTTTCTGTTAAAATAAATAACGATTGCAACGTTACTTGCACTCAATCAATTAGATTATTTACGTAATTTATTACAATGTTGCCCAGTGGTATGATATCAGTGAGTGTTAGATATCTCAGGAAGCTGAGATGGTGATCGTGCTCACAGTATAAAAAATCAGAGTCCGTACCCCACAAAAAGATTGATTGATACAGTCGACCTATTTTTACCACTACATCGAAACCAGATAGTATATTCTTATTTTTCCGCTCATTTCCTAACCGATTGCAGAGTATTCAAGCGAAAAAAGGACCGGTGGGATATGCAAAGATGCAAGGCTTATGTTATAATTGTTTAATATTTTATACCAGAGATAACTGTATCGCGCAATCCGCCTACTACGTATGAATGGATAACAATGTGGCGCAATTATATATGTGTTAATAAAGTGATAATAAGTGAATCTATCTATGTCAATGATATATTTTGACAGGGTAAGGACAGTTGAGGTTCAATATAATATAACTTTGCGCCAAGTATTAAATAGAACAAAATTTATCTGTCATAAACAATATTAATTGTGAACACTTGTTACCCGTAAAAAATTATGAATCAAATCAGAAGATAATTATTTTTTATTGTAACAATAGCATCAAATGAAAATTATTTATTATATATGTTTTGTCGCACTCACTCGAGAGGACCATTCCATCTCACTCACACCGAGTCACAGGTTGGGAGTTTAGTTAAGCAGTCATTGATATAGATGAATATCACAGGCATTTAAGATAATATTAGACGACACGGCACGTAATGTAGGTAATCGATAAGTTGGTTTACCGTTTATTAATATAATTAATGTGACCTTAATGCACGATCGAGATAGTTTACTGAAACGTTGAACGCATATAAGTATAACGCAGTTGCATCTGGAAACTGATCGCAGGTACTTGTCATTAAGTTAAACGCAAGTTACGCGTAGTATTTGTCAGTCAGTAGTAGGTTGTGAATATAAATGTACTGTTAAAGTCTGTTATAATAGATTTGCTTATGTATAAGGCACGTATTACGTTTTCTGTGGCAGCCAGATCAATTATTATTTACTTTAATAACTTTCTAAGTTTAAAATTAAACTTCTCATAAGCTATTGTATAATACAATACGTAATAACTTGTTAATACATTAAATCTATTGCGCGAAATAACATATATAAATGTTAAATATGTAAAATAAATCACGCTCCATCCGACTGCATTTTCCAACATGGCGTCTTTTATAAATGGTCATCATGGTTATATTCTTTAGTAATTTAGAGACGAGATAAAGCTAAAATGTTGAGTATTATTATGTCTGTAACACATGGTTTTCTTTCTCCTTTTATTATTAAAGGGAAAATTAATCAGAGTATAATACGATTTATTAAGCCGCACAACACGGCAGGGGATCCATTGGTTTGATTTGGAACACCATTTTTTGGTCTTACAGGCGACTGGTCCAGTTATGAAAGCGAGCAATGTATATACGAGTAACATATATTACCAAGGTAGACGATAAAGACGCAGCTGTTATGTAGGCGATTTATTCGCAGACGGTTACTTTGTAAGCATATGATTTGATGCAAGGGGGAGATACGGTAACTAAATTAATGTATACAAAGTCATGTATCGTAGTTCTCCGAAATGGCAATGCAGAATTTACGGGTGTCACGTGAAGGTGTGATGTATGTGATGCTATTCATGTTTAGGTGACGACTACCACTTTACCATCAGTGTGATGTCAATTAAATATTACATAGAATGAAAATGTTTGTGTTAAGACCGAATTATCTATACCATTACATGAGACAATGTCTCATTCATGCAGCCATGTTTTTTTATTATTTTTTGCTAGCTATATCACCCATATAAGTGTGATGCAGACATAGTCGCGCACGCATATATCACCCAATGTGCATAATATCTTTTTAAATTATAGCTATTATGAATAAGCTATGTTATTGTAAAGTGTAATCAAAATCTGTTCAGTAGTTTCATCATCCCTACTCACAAACTTTCGCATTTATAATATTAGTATCTAAGATTGCACCTATTTCAATTACTCTATACAGCTTAGTAAGTAATAATCCTAAATTTAGTAATCGTTAAAAAAATCGATATACGGACATGTTAGAAGACCTTTATTGAGCCAACATACTAGGCTTTAGTCTTCTTTGTATGAGACGAGAAAAATTTAAGATTAGCAACTGCAGTAACAAAAATATAATAGGTACAAAGATTGAAAACCAAATTGAAGATAAATGAGATTTTTGTCTCCTGCGTAAGAAGTTTTAGGTTGGTAACCCTATCTAGAGGTGATTACGCCGGGTGGGCTGATTGAATCCGACGAAGGCGTAGGTTAAGTCGCTGTTTGATTTGTCTATTAATATTTTAATTTGGATTAATCTAATACCCATTCATTGGCAAACAGTTTTGATTAAGACCTTCACGACAATCTGTAATATTGGTACAGTTGTATAGGTTAATTCACACTTACAGATTTTCTCACGATTTCTTGTGTAGAAAATAATGCATAGTGTGGACAGATGGCAAACAGTCTTTTGTTATATTTGAAGATTACTTCATTTAATTATAATGACAAACTGGTGGCCTACTAAACGTTACTACGTAAATGTTTATAAACTATAATGCGCCGCTGACTAACTTCTCAGTTTGCCTTATGGTTGACCGGTAGAGAACCCCCTTAGGTGATAAGTTCGCCATATGTACATTTATATATTGTATTTATGCATTAAAGTTTAAATAAATAAATAAACAGAAAGTGGATAGCGCCATCACGGTGCTGTTCAGGTTTGTAGGAAGCGTTATGATATGATGTCACAGAATATATTTTTATGCTAGATTTTTCTTTAGGTAGACTAAGATGATACGCCCCTGTATTTAACTTCCATATCTCAGCCTTCAATCTGGAACACCATTGTGCTGTGAATTTGTCTCAATGGATTAACTGACCTGACCTCATGTTCATTTATCATCCTCCACTGGTGCCCTGCCAGCGTAAACCGTTATCGCAGACAGACAGTACCATTCCATTGTCATCCATTAAAAAAAAACACCATTAAGCTGCTGGAGGTAGAACCATAATGAAGTATGAATAAATGTAAAACACAACAAAATGTAAAACTGAAATTCTTTTTCTCGATCTGATGACTCATTCATTTTTTTGAGTATATATATGCCATATCATTCACTAGCTGCCTACCCTGGCTTCAATCGTCTGAACTATTATCAGTCTGTAAATATTTTTATGTAAGTATTTTGTATACTAAAATATTACTTTTACTATATGATGTATGCAAACGTATTAAATATCCCTAAAATAAGCAACCGTTTTAAAATCATATAAATCATATATGTATACATATAGATATATACTAAAAACTACCAAAATCAGTATACTTATCTCAACGAAAACCAAATTATCAAGCAACTACCAAAAGTATATTAGTAACGAGTACCTCTAATCATAAAACAATAGTTATACAACTTTATACCCCAATGAACACGTGTAATAACCTATCAGAGAACGGTCCGCGGGTCTCAAGTGGCGTCTATTACATTTTTATAGAGAATTCGCCTCGATTCTCGTGGCTCGACCTAATTTCGCCATATGACTGAGGCCCAACTTGTGGTACAAGTCATGAACTTATTGGTTTGTAGTTTAAGATATAATAGTATATACAGCTTGTTGATATTCTGTATTAAACTTTTTCATTGATGTTTACATTTGCACACATTACGTAACAGAGCTATTTACTTTGATAATATTGTTAAGGAGCTTCTGATATTTGCGCTACAAGCGTCGTGTAACAGCGTCGAATTATCAGGAGCTTCTTAAACAATTGCACACAATATACGGTGTGTTGTTGCTGTTGTTAATATTCTGTCTAACTTTATTGTTTCACCACCAAATGATATCCTGTTTTGATTCAGGATTCTTCTGCATATTTCTCATAATCAATTATTATATTTTCGATAGTGGGATATTATATTATATTTTTGATTTAGCCATCGTTCTTTACTATCAACGTTCGCTGGTTCAATTCCTCGTACAGTGTGTGTGTACACTTGTACCAATGAGTATGTTTGTTTGTTAACATACACAAACGCTACCTCATTCAGATTATTATGCATATCGATTCGCACTTTTGCGATTTTGTCATTTTAATTCTAGTAGTTAATAATTCTAATAAAAATACTTTTTATGCTGTGTTACAGAAGTATTTCTACATTTAAACCACTTATTTTATGTTGGTCTTCCTAAATAAATAAAAAATAACTTTTATCCACAACTTCGTTCCCGTGACCGGGATGTATGAAAAGTAGCCTATATCCTTCATTCCAAATAGATGCATGTAAATCAAATTTTATGAGAGTTGGTAGAAACATGAGGCCCCAAAAAGGTAACATTAATTTATGTTAATGTTGCCCTGGCTTTCATTTTCGTCCGGGCTAATTTGTGCAATGAAATTTTGTTATGAAGTTTTGTGTTTGTTTTTGACTGATTTTCAATAGATTAAACTGACTTTGATTTTGTTGTTTAGTTATTTGTATGATGCAGGATTATATAAATAATCAAAGTCATTATAAAATCAAATATTTTTTGTAATATTGCTACATTAGTTATACCAGATTAAAGTAGTATTTGATTATAATTTATTCTAAATAAAAAGAGTCTCCCTATAAGATAAGGATTTAATAGTTTCTCTATATTTGTACTTTATTTTACTAGTCATTTTAGTTAGATATTTTTTTATTTATTCGCTCGTATTTTATCACTTATACCGAAGTACCGCCCCAGGCAAGTCGCGTTATTGCCAATATCGAAATAGTCCGCCATCTATCGAGATTACCTGCTTATCAAGGAAACCAAATAAATGTCAAGACATATCAGCTGTCCTGGGCTTATTTCGTAGTGACCAAATACGTTTTATCTTTATACGTTACATTAGAAATTGAGAGAAAATTAATATATTTACTTTTTAATTCTTTTTTATATACCTAATTGGTATGACAAACAAGCTAATGACTAAGATACCCAATGATAAGCGGCAACTTTACCTATAGATACGAATAATACCATGGTCATCATATAGTTTTTTGATGTCTATGATACCTCATGTATTGTTATGCCTCCAAACCCTGAATTCACTGCCCCATGTTAGGTTGTACCCGTAGTATTATGGCTTATTGGTTTATACTGCCTTTACCATAGACTACAAATATTGCTTCAAACATAGTTATTACAAAAAAGACTTTGTTTATGAATTTACATTTTAAATTATCTCACTGGTAATATTACTACTTACTACTACTGGTAATATTAATTTAGAATGAACGCGTGTCTACTACGCTTTCATTTTAAATTAATATTAGAGATGATTCTCTTGCCGTGTTGGATTCAAACATACCCATAAACAACCGTGTAGAATATTTAACTTCAATAAACAAATACACATATCACTTGGAAAACACAGTTCAATCTATATACTAAAAGAACTACAATCAAAAGTCCTCTATATTGGGGTTGCTTCGAAACAGAAGCACAAATCCTCGGAATAGTGAGGTCGTTCCGGAAACCTGTCAAGATACCAGGAATTTTCTGCGGTTCTGAAAGGAAATCGGCTGACTCCTTTTAGTATAATGTTGGCTTTACATGTATAACGGGGAAGTTAAATGCAGAAAACAAAGTCCTATTTAGATTACATTTTATTACAACAGCGAAAAAAGCATAAAACAGTGTTTATCAAATATACTCAATGAAATGTTGACTTGTCATCGTGACTTTGTTACACCTTAACGTCAATTATAGCGAATGCTTCTGACTACCCTCAATTGGTATGTTTTGAGATTGAATTATAATTTTTAAATAACATTGGAAATTTCCCTGCGTGTTTTCTTACAATAGCGATGGTTCGTTTAATTTAGAATTTTCCGAAGCATTAACTTGGACCTTCGAAATTAATTGCTTCGATTTAAATTGCAACAACGATTTTTCCAAGTTCGGCCACGCTTTAATGAATTTAAATTTGTTTTAGAAACAATATTATTCAATAATAACTCATAGGAACTTAGTAATACATACTATATATATATATATAGTATACTATAGTTTTTTTTTTTTGTCCCAATGAAGTAAATCTAACTACACTTATAAATAAACTACCATTTTGTAATGATATAATAATATGAGAGTGGGAGTAACCATTACTATTTTTATCTCAACAAAATCTGTAGAAACAAATCGGCTGAAATAAGATATCACTACAATATTTGTACCCATGCAATACCGGGGTATAATGTCAGTGTAAAATAATAATATAATAAAAATGTTGACAATATACTTGAAAACCGTAGAAAAATAATTAATGTATATACAATTGCTGGACGTTGGAATACTGTATACTTTCTCTCGAGTATTGTACAGATAATTAATAATGAAACAAGTCAATACATTTTGAAATCTTCTTTCAAATTTTAATAACAATATTGATATACCTATAAATATGAGGCAGCGACTAAGAAGAGCAATTTTTAAAATATTAAAGTGCAAAATAAATTACTTTCTTGGTACAAAATATTTATTCGTATGAAATTGTGAATTCATATTCTTTTCATTATTCTTTTAGCTTTAGATATTGCAGTAAATTGGTTGTCTAATATATCACGTTTTGCTCTTATAATTATAATAGTACCTAATTTCAACTGTTAAACCGTAATTCTTAGTTGCTTTGTAATTATCTAGATTAGTTTTAATTACCATACTGGCAAACTACAAACTTCTCTTACTACAAAGGTTCCATCACAAAGCTAAGTACACTGACGAACTCTGAAAACACTACAATTGCAGTTAGGTATTTCATGAATATGGAAATTCTCTCAGAAACTGGTAAATTGTTATACAGTTGTAAGACAAATAATGATTAAATGTAATTTAATAGCTCATATATATATATATATATATATATATATTTCTAGGAACTTAGGTATAATATTTTATACATATCTTCTGGGTAGAAATAAAAAATATTAATACAGAAATACAAAGCCAAAATGAAAGTACTTTCAAAGATAAGTAACAACAGCATTAAAAGATAAAAATATAATTGAAACATAACTTGAAACGGAATACAATATTTTGTTTTAATTGGAAAATGAACTGAGAGACGAATTTCTTAGCAATCAATGGATTTACTATGCGGGGGCCGGGTCCATTATGTGGCATAGAGGGAAACTTCGAGCAGCGTCTGGGACTTCAGATCCGGGTGTAGTTTTAAGGATTCGCTTGCCTACATACTATAAGACTTAACTTCACCAGTCGTTCTTTCTTACTCTACTTCTTTTCCTACTCAGCTATCTGTTGGAGGCTGTCAGTACAGCTATAGATATTCGTAATTTTAAGTTAATTTTAAAATTTAACTAAAAGATGAATATTAGTCGAATTTATTTTATAGTTGGCATATATGTATCGTACAATAGCATTAATAAATTATGGCATCCAATTTGTGTAGTCCATCTACTTAACTCACCATTTATTCTTACTAGTAACAATTCAGCTGAAATAATTCTTATTCTTCTGATAGTTTATGAAATTCCTTTCTTAAATTTCTTATTTTTATAAAATATTCAATCAACTTGATTCCATGTAGATAATGGTTTTGTAAAACATGATTCTTCGCTTATTTTCTTCCAACTCTTTTCGATGTTAAAAAGAGACTTTCCATTAGTTTCTGGCATCATACTAACTGCTACTATCATTGCATAAGCTATTATTCCACTATAAATACAATAGGCACCCGATAATTCTACACATGCAAACAAATATGGCAGTGTTTTCATTTTTACAGTGACATTAATAGAAATAAATATTGTAGACATCATACTATGTATTCCTTTATACCGTAAAGGTAAAATTTCACCTGCTATTGTATTTGTCAGAGGTTGTGCTCCAGCACCGGCAATGAACATATGAAATATAACAAGTCCAGTACCTACTGTAGGATAATTCGATGTTTTCCCTTGTTTGTCAATAAAATAAGACTTGGCAGCAATTAAAAAATATATAATAATATTTAAAGTAATAAATAATATTAGCATGGAACGACGTTTAAATTTTGTATGGATGAAAACAGCGCAGAATGATGCTATTATTCTAACGCTATCCATTATAATCATAAGAGCTGCTATATTAACTTGACTTCCTACGATTTTATGATATATATCAGTTGCATAAACATTCATCATTATACCGCCAGACCAAATATTTATTACATCTACATGTAACATTACAAATAACGGCTTAAAAAATACAGGATCTTTCACACAAATTATAATACTACTAATTTTATTTATAATTGATTTAGCCTTTTCATGACATATAACGTTTCTATTTAGTATGCGATCTTTGATCATTACCTCTAGTTCTTGATTTTCGTTTGTACCTCGAAGCCAGTGAAATACTTGTCTACACTCATCATACCTGCCTCGCGCAGCCAAGAATACAGGAGACTCAGGAGATATTATAATTACAATCAAATCAACTATTGTGATACCCAAGCAAATCATAGCTGTTGTACGCCAAGGAAGAAAGGACCCTAATGTATGGATTATTAAGTTCCCAATTGAAATTGTTAAAGTCATTGCTGTTAAGAATGCCCCTCGGTATTTCGGCGATGTGTATTCGCCCACTAGCATTGCAGAAGATAAGCTGGAAATACCAAGTGCAATGCCTTGGATAAATCTCCCAAATAAGATCATGTTGGTTCCGGGAGCTAACATTACGCAGAGCCAACCCACAATCATTATAATAGCATTGATGAGGTTAGCCTTCCTTCTGCCATATCTATACATTATGAATGGTGTTATTAATGCACCGAGAAATATAGAAGTGCCATGAATAGATGCTGAAAGAAAATAATATTGTATAGTGAAGTATTGTCAAATTCATAGATGATCTTTAAATAAGTAAGCTATAAAATTATTAATATTCTTTCTAGGCTTTATTATTTCTTAGCATTTGACATAAGTTAGTGCTATTCGGTAAAACTGCAAATACCTCACTCATTTAATCTCATCACTCTTACATCATTATTTTTGTATGCAAGTTTTTTGTTCGTCTTCGTTCTAATGTTACTCGTGGATCGAAATTGTGATATAACAGTTCTAAATATTTGTATATAGATCTATAAACACTTATTTATTAAGTCTATAGTTACAGTAATATTAAGCTTATAATTAATTTTCTTAGCACTCCCAATTCTAATTGCATACTCACCAATCCAAGATTCAACATTTTGATTGATATCTAAATATGTCTCATTGCGTAGTTGTGGTACCAGTACTCCTGTAAATGAGACTACTAAACTGTGCTCCATTATGCAAAGCGATACACCTGCTGTCACTAAACACTGAAAATGTCAAGACATCTGTAATTGGTTCAGCTACAGTGCTAGCATGTTTGTAGATTATTTTATTACTTTTTATGTATGTACCTAATTTAAATCGATAACAAGCCGACGAATTACCATGAGTAAGTTATAAGCATTGTTTATGAACTATGAACATAATATAAGCAAATAACTGCAACACAGTTTTTTGTAAACTAATGTAGTTGTTTACGTTTAATATGTTATTATTATAACTTTGTTTTTGGTTTAAATCAATTCTTTAATTCTTTAATAAGAATACATTATCATCCGACTCTTGTATTCATTTATAATTCATCAATTCCCGAGGTCTAAGATCTCATGGCTCTGTACCTATAATAACCTGTAATTTCACTGACTCATCCAGTCCTTTAAACAAAATACAGCTTACAAACTAAGCTGCTTTGCTGCTGACATACCCACGTAGACATAATTTTCCTTCTTTATTTTTACCGCTCAGCAGTTTGTTTTAGAAGTTTTGTTCCATTTAAAGGGTGAGATTTGGCAGTGAAATTTATTTATTTTTTATTTATTTATTTACTTAATACAGAAAACATGTGTACTAATTTACTAAAGAAACGATGATATTCACAGAAGTATAAAACTGTGTTGCAAATATCGACAAATTTTAAATTTACGGGATATAAGGGTATGCCTTGTACAGCAATAATAACAGATAAAGGATACCACAATTATTAGATAATGACTTGTGCGTGAAATTAGTTATAAAATAAATAAAACTCTATTAACAATTATAACCTTGAAGGAATTGACATTAAGTGTTACTGTAGTTCTGAGAAAATGTACGGATGAAAATAATAGTAACACATGTTTTTTATATGTAAATAATTTTACATTACGTACCTGTCTTAGAAAAGGTTTTATTTCAGCATCGAAATTCATTTTCCTATATTTACTAAATGTATATATGTACAAAAACCAGTGTGAACGTCACAAGAAATTACATGCTAATGAAGCAATGTAATTAATTATAAAAAAGTATTGTTTAACAACATGTTTTTCCGTGCACAGTGGTAAAGAAAAACTATTTAATCGAGGATTCCGTATTCTGAATTCTGTTATTTTTATATAATATTTAGACATTTAGATATTCTATGTGGATATTGAATAACGTAGCGTTACCAATCTAATGTTGAATACCATTAATGTTTTCTATGTAGACTCTTTCAGATGGTGAATTGTTCGTAATGTTAAGAATGTAACAGAAAAATTAAATTGACAGAAATTAAATTATTATTATTTTATTTGACAAATAGATAGATGTTTTTATTTACATCTGTTATTCACTACTATTTAATATTTAAAATTCTCGTAATACTTACATTATTGTAAAGTCATAGAATATTCAGTTTCCAATAAATTAAAATGGAGCTAAAATGAAGTAAAAGAATATGCCAATATAAAGTTACGTTAATTTAATTTACTTATTTTATTTTCGTTTCGATAATTAAACAGTATGAATAATATTCATAAAAAATTGAATATATACACTTTTTTAAATATTAGTTAAAAAGAATATATATATATATAATATAATTTTCCGACTTTCCTGGAACATATTTAGTTTTTAATTGTTTGTATTAATCAAACATATTTTATTCAAAAGTGCTAAAATGTTGGTTTATTTGAATAAAAAAATTTCTATTTTATTTCATTGCATATGAAGAAAATAGAGAAAGAGGTAGACGGCTGTTGTTATTTTAGAATTGTAACTGTTGTTAATATTATGATGGCTATAATTTTAAATAATAATAGAAATGATTAAATTAGCATTAGTTACACATGTAAGTATATTCGATAATATTAATGTATAAAAGCTGTTACCACTTATGGCACAATGGCAGTCATCTTGTTTGCTATTCCTCCCTTTATATAAGAATAGTTATTTTTTTTACTTTATAAACTATATCATAATATTAGGTATACCAAGAATTACCTTGAAAGTATGGAACCCTGAATGAAGGAACGCTTTTATCGTTCTCCACTAAAGTTTTTTTTACATTCAAATAAATTTACATTTGTAATTGACAAATTAAAAATTATCAAGTGGTTTTATTGTTTATGATTAAACACTTGCTAATTTATTTATTGCGTCGAAAGGATATATAAAAATACTGAATTATCTATTGTTACAAATATATTGTTTTATTTTACCTTTTAGTTATTTTTGTGGTCCTATTATTGTATTTGTTGTCTTACTACTATTATAAACAAAAATTTGTGAGTATGGGCGGGTGTTTCCTATTCTTATTTCACGCAAAAACTATTGAACGGATTTATTCGTCGGCTATATTTTTTAATATATAGCCGACGAATTTCATGCACAATTAGTTGTAATATACATCTATTTGAGTTGTGTGACTGAACAAAAATAATCTTAATTTCTATCATTGAAAGAAGAACATAACTTATTAGATAAATTATAATTTAATAAATCTAGATTAAAATATGTTTAGTCTGTAGTCAACAAAAAACGAGGTACCACAAATTAAAAAAAAAAAATCATCGAGTAAAGTAAATTACTCATCATACACCAATAGATGTAAATATATATATACAACAATTTAGATGTGACACAACAAAATTCAATTTCAATAAGACCAGTACTGCAGTCAAAACTAAAAAGCACTTTTAGGTAACGTTAAAAAAATAAATAGAAGAATAATTCTGTATTAAAAAAATAAATTGTACATGGATTATAGTTAAATTTCTGTAAAAATATGTATTTATGTATATATATGTATTTAGGTAGGTATTAAGAAAACTGAGCTATATCTTGCCAACAAACTGCAGCAGTGACTGCAGTTTGGCGTCTTTATATTATTATTATCAATAAAAATAGACAGATTTATTTTTATACAATGACTCCATTGTATAAAAATAAATCTGTCTATTTTTATTGATAATAATAATATAAAGATAAAATAATATGCAATGGAGAGTTAGCTTGCCTTTGCGTTTTACCATATTACAGTGTTCTACAGCCGGGCTCACCATGTCGTCACCTGTCTGGACATTTTACTGTGCATGAATAATTCAAGCCGCCTGATTATGTAGCAGCATACATTTACAACCCACTAGCACAAGGAGGAGGAAGGAGGTATTCAATTATACTACATTTTTCTTGTTCCTTTTCTTGTATAAAACATGCAGGAAAGGCATGATTATGTGAAGTACTGAGGTAAAGAATGTACAAATTCGTCTGCGTGGGTCTAATCTATTTCAGCTACTCGCATAGCGGTTTCTTTGTCGGCTGTTTCGGTTAGAGGGTAAATAGCAGTGAAAATTACAGGCTATGGCAGTGAAAAGTACAGAGGCTACGAGACGTCATCTTAGTACTTCGAAATAGCACTGAGTTATGGGATACTACGGGCATCACGTAATGACTTGATATCCGAAATCCATTCATGTAATATATCGGCCGTATTCACTTAATATCACTTAATATCGGGCGATCTTCTTAGATGGTTCTCGTCATACATTGATAATCGTTCTCAAGCTGTTGTAGTCAATAATTATGTTTCAAGCTGGGTTTCTATCCCCAGCGGCATTCCTCAGGATTCCTTATTGAGTCCTTTATTATTTATTATTTTCGTCAATGACATCAGTAAATGCTTTCATTTCTCTAAACTCCTGTGTTTTGCTGATGACATGAAAATTTTTTCTAAAATATCAAATCTATCTGATATTGCAGCTATTCAGTCTGACTTACATAGACTAGACAACTACTGCGTCATTAACAAGTTAGATTTGAATCCTTCGAAGTGTTTTTCGGTTACATTTACACGCAAACTTAACTCTATTCATAATAATTATTTGCTTAAGGGTCAACAGCTAAAAAAAGTATCGCAGATAAATGATTTAGGAATAACACTCGATTCTAAATTAATATTCGACACACATATTAACAATATTGTTAATAATGCAATGCGCGCCCTGGGATTTGTTATGCGTAACTCCAGCTGCTTCGTACAAGCTAAAACTTTAAAAATACTTTACTGTACACTGGTGCGCAGTAAGTTGGAGTATGCATCTCAGATTTGGAACCCCAGATATGATACGTACATTGCACGTATCGAAAATGTGCAGAAAAAATTTGTCCGTTTTCTTGCCTACCGTATCAAACAGCAATATGACTCTAAACATTATATTAGTATGTGTAAAAAACACCACTTACTTACCCTTGAGAAACGCCGTGAAATTGCTGATATCATTTACTTGATCAAAGTAGCCTCCGGTGTCATAGACTGTCCTGAGTTACTTTCAAAATTTAATTTTAATGTACCAGCTAAACGTACCAGATTTACTCCTTCTATTTCTATACCTTCTGTATCATCTAACTATAGGCAAAACAGTTATATGTGGCGAGCAAGTAATAACTTCAATAGATTAAGTAGGGTGTTAGATATTGATTTGTTTTCCGATGGAATATCTTTAGCGAGGGCCGTGATGAGCAGGCAATTCTTTGAGTTATAGGTATTGAATTTAATGTTACTTATATGCATTTCCATTATTCAAAACATGAATGTTTGTTAATTTCAGCATATGTTTTAATTTAGTGGATTGTTATTGTTTGATATATGATTTTATGAGTATTTATAACACAAGCACGCCTCTCATGTTAGCACTGTAATTTTTTTTATATTACGTTTCTATCCGTGGAAACCTATAAGTGGCCGTTATCATTTAATTATGTTTATAACTATGTTTGTAAATAGCCTTGGTTTTCCGAAAATAAATAAATAAATATAAATTAAATTAATAGTGATGGTACTCGTAGTACGAAGTGATTCACATAACAGTTCGTTGTCAAATACGTTGTACGAAACGAAATAACAGTGATAGTACTAAGTAATTCACGTAACAGTTCGTTGTCAATTACGTTGAACAAAATAAAAGAATATGTGAATTACATGCAATTTTGATTACCATGTAATTCACACAATCGTTAATTTATGTATTTACGTCGAATATGTGTTACGTAATCGACCTGCCTGATGGAAAGTGGTCTCCGCCGTATATATATTTTTGTATGTACTCAGACTTAAACTTCGTATGGGTACGAATTTTAACTCTGGTAACCATAATCACGGACATCACAAATTACTTTGTAAATTCCGTTACATTACAGGTTTTATTTTATGAAAGTACCATGCAATGAAATGGCCGCAATTATAATTATTTTGTTTAATTCTATTATCATAAGTATGAGTACCTATAACTATAAAATTTGATTCCTACAAGTAGAGGTTTCATGTTCCTCCATATTAACGACCAACTTCCAACTTTTAAGTCTACCTAACGACCGCTGGGGTCTAGTTTAGCTCGGTAGGACATCGCATCGCCTTAATTTCAATAGTCATGGGTTGTAGTTTGAAGTTATTGGTTATGTTATGTTGTGTTGTATGAAGTAACTATGAGTCCCATATTTTCCGTATATCATTTACAAATGTACAATTACAAAAGTGTAAAAATCGATTTACAATTACAATGATGATTCTATACCATTCGTACTTCCTACTAATATTTTAAATATAAAAGTGTGTCTGTCGGTTATCCGATTTGTTTCTTTTTACGACTAAAATAAATTTAAATTTAAATTAATATGGAGATAGATTGTCTTATAAGGGCTGAACACTAATCTAAAAGATTCGAATTATTAATCTTGTCCTTTTAAAACCAATAAGGTTCTTAATACTAAATTATTTAAAGGGCAATCTTTTAAAATAGAATTATTTCCGAAGCTTAAAAGGAAAACTTAAAATGAGTTACAAAACAAATTAAGCGCGAGCCGACGAAAAAACGGAAAAAAATATGTTTATGTAAACAAAAAGTACTTTACGAACATGAAAAACCTTTTAAAATATAAATTTCAGTGTCTTATTTATAAATATTAGTCTTTAAACAGTTCAAAGTTTGTAGGAAGTTACTTGTAACTTCCAAGCTCAATATCACTTGACATGTCTGTTTTAACTTATACAAATTTACGGTAAGGTTTCCATCCTAGGACATTGTACATTTAACTTTATCCTAAAAGGATAAGGTGGTATATCCAATACGTGCAGTTTCTAAGTACATTTGAAGTTAGAAACCGGGGTGCATAGCAAATGAGTGACTTAGAAACTTGGGTCTTCGCTCAAAATATATCGTATCTTCTACACTGACAATGTAATATTAAAGGATTTTAAGTTGTTAAGTGCTATTGTTGTGTAAATATTAAAGTTTGGTTCAACAATACAGATCCTTCAAGGTCAGGAATATACTTAAGGTAATATTAAGAAATTTATGGAAAGTTACTTGTATGTAGCTCTTCATACAAAATTAAGTTGATTTATATTATAATGTTATAAATATAAAAATCGTCGCGAGTGTCATGGTCTAGTGGTGTATTAACATGAATAACAAGAATTCGTCAGCTCAAATCTAGCCGCCACTAAAATAAACTCAGAAATGGCCTATAGTTATAGTATAGTAAAAGTGTGAAACGGGCTATGTATGTTAGGAGTAATTTTTTATCAAATAAACTTAATGACAGCAAATGTTTAAGAACCACGTACGTAAGTAATATCAAGAATTGAAAAAAACTCAGTTGGTGGTTGGTTGGTGGTTTTCAAGAACATTTAGAAATGATAATACAGTGACCGTCAGCATATGCTATAGCAATTTTGTCAAAAGCAAATAGTCTAATCAGTGTTCGTTAAGTATTGCGTTTACATTGATGTCGAGAATTAACAATACCTCTCACTACTCCGTCTAGTATAACAGTCGTAATAACATAATTATGTTTTTATATTTACAAGTAAACGCCTGCATATAAACCACGATATTTTATCATAGTTGCTTACGTAATATTATACCTATACCTGCGATACTTAGAAAATCCCTCAATTATGTATAATGATTAAAATTTCTAAAGTATGAAGATCAACGAAAAACAAAGTTCGCCGGCGTTCGTCATTTTATCAAACCCGCCATCTGGCGTAGAAGCTAGAAATTTGTCTTATAAAAGTTGAGTGGCAGGCAATCTGACGATCCACATAGGGGTAACTATTGGCTGAAATGTATTTTAGATGTTTTATACAAAATATTTATATTTACTTACAAGAGGTAAATTATAAAAATTCGGTTACCTAAGTCTCACCTATTTAATAATAATTTATTTACTTTCACGTTTTATTTCCCATTTTGTTAATATTACGATTTTATTAGACTTAATATTAGTATATAAGCACAAATTAAACACACAAAAATAGCAATACTATAAAAAAATCCATTGGAAATTGTGCAGAAGTTATTCATCGTTCAGCCTGCTCGCAATCATGCTCTAGATGCTGTTGGCACTGGCAAGTACTCTCTGCACCAAGCTTCTCTGCTGTCTAAGCTATATTTCGCTTGTAGTGTTAGATTTGGCAGGAAATTACAGGATAAGAGGTACTCCTCTGGAATACAACTACATGATTATCATATGATAAGTGATATTCCTAGTGCTGTTCTTGTAAATAGACGTCGTTTACTGCTTACTATCACGTGGGCCGTTAGCTTGTATGCTACGCACAACCATATTGTGGAATTTTCAGCAATGGTATTTCCGAACCGATAAGATATTGAAACCTTCAAGACATCAACACACTTGCAAATACCCCTGGTATTACAGATGCTCATGGGCGGCGGTAATCACTTACCATCGGGTGAGCGGTAAGCTCGTTTGTCCCCTGTGTTATAAAAAAAGACTTACTTACTTGACTTATGGACTTTTTTACAATATACTAATAACCTAATAATACTTACAGAAAGGTTTTTGCTGTAGTCTTCGAGATTTGAGTGTTCTTAAAACTTAAAAAAAATAAACACCCATTTGAAAGTAATGTAATCGAACTCCAATACCCGTATATTGAACTTGGCCTCATTCTCTACTTTATTGGTTTCAATATAATACAAAGTTTCATGTTGTTGAAGCTTCAATTTCGTTGGGATCCCCAAAACATCGAAACTCTGGAAAATGTTTACATACATAGTAAATGGAGGACACCTTTCTCGATAGAGGTAGGCTCGATCCGAAATTCAATCAAGATATAATAAAGCCATCCACGTAGCTAAAGCAATACAAATTTTTTTCGAACTACTCTAATGCTGTTGGTCGCAGCTGGCGTTTACAGCTTATGATAAGCTATACAATTCTAATAATAATAATATCTCAGGACAGTTCACGCAGCGTTATCTAGTGCCAAGTAAAACAAAGCTGGTGTTATAGGTACCTGATAACCGATATAAATACATTTTTTGTAAATATATATATATTACACATAGAAAACACGCAGACCACACGCAGACACGCAGAATATATCTTACTCATGTATACAAATGTTTGGACCGTGCAAAAAAACGAACCCGCGACCATCGAAAGTAAACCTCTAGATCTAGAGAAGATATTTTTGCAAGTGACTCAATTAATTAAATATTCTTACTATAATTCGACTATTTTTTTGTCTTGAACTGACTTATGGAGTGAACGAAGCGAACTGATCAATTAAAAAAACCTCTGAATCTCTTGGACCTAACCTTCACAATCGCTATTTTTTACTAAGACCTAAAAATATAAATATAAAACTATATATGAAAACAAATTCACATTGCTTTGTCTTTATTCCATTATGTATTTGCGATTGATACAGTATATCATCTTTTTCCACTGATTCCTATCAATCGTCATATAGAGCTTATTCTTCTTTAAGCATATCATTTTTTACACCATTTCTCCATCCTTTTTTGTATATATTTAACATTTACAAATATGTTACATTGTATACAAAAGCTATAAATAGTACAGCTTTCTGTATGGCAAATCTTTTACTGTTAAAGCTCGTAAAACCATGTACTACAAAATTCATTCTCGTTAGATATTTCGCATTCCCTTCGTTTAGATACAATTTGGTTTTGCAGCGAAAGGACGACTATTTATATATTTTTTTATTTAATCCACTACTGACAATGTTATGTTTATTATACTAATATTATACTCTCTATATATAAATACTTGTCTGTCAATACCAGGTAGTCTGTAAGAGATTGCTTATAATGATAACACCGCATTTTGTACACATTTTTTAATATACTTGTGTTACTATTTTATTATCTGTGCTCATTAAACAGTTATTATTATTATAATTAATTTTATACAATAGAAACAGTCTGTCTGTATATTTGTTACCTTGAAATGATGAAACAACTGAACGGATCCTGACGAAATTTGATATAAATGTATATTGTATCAATAGGATGGAAATAGTAGAATATTATTTCAATTTTATCTCAAAATATGATCTGGAAAATCTTCCCTTATAATATTATTATAGTATAAAAATTAAATAAATTATATAGTTCACTATTTTGGTTATAATATCCTCTACAGAAACGATACATATATAGAGTCGAGACCTTTTTTAGGACTCAAAATCCCATTGTCCATACTACCTTAATTAAACGTTTACGGTTTATTCAGCTCACGCCAAGGTAACTTTAAGATTTAATTTAATATTATTTTTTAATAATTTAAGAAATTTATTTTATGAAATTATTTTAAGAATTAATAAAATTTAATTTAAACAGAGTTTATTTGTATAAAGAATATTTCGATTTCTATTTATTTAATACTAAATAATCTATATATTATATAAACCTGTCGATTACCTAAATAAATTAATTAATCTTAACGTATCAGAAATAAATTGTCAATAAACCAAACATTAATTTGTAGTAAATGTTGCCTATTCCGAATCCTGTGAAAGGATTACTCGTATCCCTGGGAAACGGCACGAAACGCGTTAATACATTAAACACATAATTAACATGTAAATTTTGTAATTACACATCAGTTTAATTTATTTTAGATTTACGTAATCAAAATGTGTTTACCTAATAAAATGATTTTGTGTAATTACAGAATAAGAGGCATAACGTCTTAGTCTTTTAGAATCGCAATGCATCACGTTATTATGTGATAGCCTCGATACCACTCGTGTGTTACCATTCCAAAGGATATGGATTGTAGTTTTCAGTTGATCAAAAATAATATTCACGCTGAATTATGGAATATTTTTCATATTCGCCTCTCGTTTCTTACCTAAACACAGAATAAAAGGTCTGTATACCATATTCTAAAATTTCACGAACTCTGCTATTGTACTATAAGGTAAATAAATACCGTAATTGTACCAAACATTAATAATAACGATCTCTCCCACAATAGACTCAGGGGAACCATTTGTTACCTGCGACTATTGTCCGCATTACAAGATAAAAGCATTAAAACTAGGCTAAATTAATCTTTGTGTACGCATATTATTTTCATTACAAATCGTAATATACAAAAGGTATTTTTATTTAAATGAAATAGGAAAATATCTGACTGTCCATCAAAAAGGAAATTTACAACGGTCACCTATATACATTAACAACACTGCATATAGTACTGTCGTTGTGAAAACTTATTACGTCTTCATACACTGTAATTTGACTTCCATAGCTCATCGTACAAACAAGAACATAATTTATAGAACAGGATGAGGTTAAGGTACCTATGCTAACTAATTTTTACAGAATTTCCTTAAAATTGTTCATATTATCATCCTACTATCGTATAGAACAGTTACTTGATTGCAATTCATTATGTACCCGTCCAAAAAGGAACAATCGTGGAAACTAGATAATATGATATCATTAGGTATAAAATAAACACCAAAATTTGTATAATAAAAGATAAGATAATATTACATAGTATATAACTAAATAGTGAATAACATTTAAAGTCGGTGAACATATATTTAAAAAAACTAATCGTCATAGTCGTAGAATACTGACGGATCTGACTATTAATTTAATAGTCAGATCCGTCAGTATTCTACGACTATGACGTAATAGTGGCCATGTGATTGAAATTCGACCATAACTAATTTAACAATCAATAAGAACAAATAATATTAAAGACAAACAATATTAATCTATTCTCAATTTGAAAGATTTTAACAATAAACTAAGAGCATATGGTAGTGTATTTTTTACTGATGTGATTTAATTTTATGCATTTTTATGCCCATATAAGAAAAAGTATTTCTTTTCTATATATAAACACAAATATATTACACAAGTATATTGTACAAATAAATCATTATTATTATTTCCTCACAATACATATATTGGTTATTTTATAGTGATCACTAGGACGAGCTTATATCACCAAGTCACATATTTACACAATTGAATTTTTAAATATTCTTTAGAGGACTGTTTAAAAATTTCCTAACTATTGAACACGTATCTAGTACAGTGGATTTCTGTAGTTCAATGTAGCTAAATTTCCTTAATAGCAGTTGATGTAATGAAAAATGCAATGATTTTGGGATCACTTCAATGGATGATATAATAATAGGGATAATTACAACCACAGATAATATAATATTACATAATTACAACGGAAGTTTGGTTATTTATTATTATTATTGTTTATGTATATATTGTATATGTCTAATTACGTGCGTCACAGCCTTAGGAGTTAAAAAAACCGTAATTATTTTAATATATTTAATAAAGAATAAAATATTATAAATTAAAATCTAACTATAACTATCTTCGGACGAAGTTGGTACCGAATTAGATTGAATTAACAAATACTGAGCCGCGGAGACACTACGCTGCGGTTTCAAGTCACCAGTTGCCTAGGACGGCGGCGCCGCGAAGATGTGGAGCGCTGACTCGACATTTCCAAGTACTGGCACAAAGTACAAGGCTGTGCTCCTCATCAGAAATTTCCTTATTAGCAACAGCTATAACAATCTCCCTTTGATTATTGTTATTTATTCTAATTATTATTATTCCTAACTTAAAAAAATAAATCTCATCTCTCCCCTTAAGGAGAGATTATTATTATTATTGTTATATATACACTACAAGTGTGTAAAATTTCATACTCCTCCGTCTGCACAAATTTCGTAAAAAGGGGTACAAAGTTTTGGCTTATATAGATTACATACCTAACAAAATTTTCTTTTGTTCTTATTTACTAAAAAATATACTTCGATGGAAATAAGATAATAAGTATAGTACGATTAATGGCGACAGCAACCATTGAGGTATTATGTACTTACGAGTATTTTTTCGAATTACTCTAACTCTGTTGATCCCAGCTGGCCTGTACAGCTTCACCGGACGATAGGGGCGTGTGCAGATGGCACTCCAAACCCCCGGAACGAGTTATGGAGCGGCTGAAGACCAACTCTCGCCTGACGGATACGACTTTAGTCTGAGGGCACCGCTAGGGGTTCGAACCTCGGTTCAGGTCATCGTAATTTTGCAATTCGACCGGGACGGGGAGTCAATCGGAGGGGAGACGGGGCTCGATCGGAGGGGCCGGGCGTATAGAAGAGTATTATAGTGCATAGTCATAAATACAGGTAAAGAAATCCATTCCATAATAAAACCTAATAATTTCTATACATAATATTAACATAACATAATATTAATATCCGATTAACCTATTTTTATTTTTCTATTTCTAATTCTATCCTTCTCAGATTAAAATCATGTAACTTTTACCCATTTCAGTGAGAATGCATTCAATGAGTATTTTTTACTCACTTTGCTTAATGTTCATAGAAGATGACAGAATGAACTGCGGCGACAACGCCATAACGCAATAATTAATGAAATAATTTTAAACTGTGGCGTACGCTCTAGTATCTTATAACATAATACCTCAAAGGCAGTAACCGGATATTGCTTTGTTATACACAGGAAGCCCGTCAATTCTATATAGTTTCTAACTTTGTTTTACCATGAATACTCACAATGTGGCCACACGCACGCTATTCACGACTTTTACTCATGAATATTATTTTTCTGTATTACTACAGCCTATTAGTATTAGTATAAATGGGGTTATAATCATTAACTGGTATTAAATAACAAGAAATAAGCAGATTCTTTATTTCATCATAAAAAATTACATTCTCAAATAGTCGGTATTTTATTTACTTGTACATGTGACCCAATTTCCTAGAAAATCGTAAATCTGTTTGTTTTGTTTTTTAATTGAAAAAAAAAGTTTTATCTACATGCAACTGAAATAGCAGAGAGGGTGACGGCCTATATGATGGAAAATATTTGCTGTCATAGTGATAAAAAAAAAATGTTTTCTTTTCTATAATTAAATCAGAAGAGGGACTTAGTTGGCGCGTACATTTTATGTCATTTCCGTCTAGTAATATATAGTGAAAGTGTTCCTAATATCGACCCTTCCTTTACAAGAACCCTTCACAGAGTAAATACACAGCAAGATAAATATTTGACGGTTTTTGTTAGTATATCCTGTAATCAATATATATTAATTCTTTAAGGAAAAGTGTGTTGTATTTTTCTATGTATAGATATAAGTTACGAATTTTCCTGGAAGTAATTTGTTTTGATTTACAAAAGGAGAGAGGAATATTTTTTCGTTATTAAATAAAGTATACGTAGATATAACATTACAAATAAAAAAGATGACTGACTGTTAGACCTACAATGAGAATCACTGGCAGTTTTATATATTCGTTTATTCATATAGAATATATGAGCATTTATTTTTTGTTCTATCCCTTCTATCATTGCTGTATTAAACGTCTACAAATATATATTGTTTTTCATTTATTATTACTCTAACTTTTTTTTTGTTATTGTAGAGGAAAACGCGTTTGACTTACCGCTACTCATGAGCACCTGGAACACTAGGGGAATAGCAGGTGTGTCTTCTGCTTTCTAATAAAATGCTCCTTTCTTGAATATAATTTGTATCAATTTGGAATAATTTTCATTTATTAAATGAGTATAGGATGGAGGTAGGTGGTAAAAAATCTTGGTGGACGATTTTATTTATGTTATAATTGTGTATATTAATATGTATATATCATAAACATTAGTGGGATGTACTGTACAGTAAGTTTTACTTATTCGTGATAATATCTAGTTTTACCGGTACGCGGTATAATTTTGTGTGCTTTTACGGTGCCAGTAAATGAAATTGTATGTAGTTGTATGGAGTTGCTTTTTCTCCGCCAACGTCAAACAGTTCCTATGTCATGCTAAATCGTGCATGATGATTGGATACAATTGTGTACTCTCACGCCCTAGATAGTCGCGTGAATTTACTTGTAAATTTTTGAAACATCAAGTAAAATTTGTGTAGTTCTATCGAGATGTTCATATATGAATCATGGCATTAATCCATTATAATGTTATGTGATGATATTCTAAGGGTTAAACCATTTTACTGAGATAGACTTTCTTCAAAGTATATAGTGTGTATCTTTGTCTGCATCTTGCTTTGTAAGAGATTCGGTAGAAGAGAGAGATAAGGCTTTAAAATTACAGAACATGACTTCTTAGTACCTACTTCGAAATGGCAATGGTACCTCTATTGCCATTCGGGAGTAGGTACGGTGCCACAGGCTTCACATGATGACGGATGTCCGTCGTGCTGTTCATATATTTAGGCGACGGTTACCACTTACCATCTGGTAGATAGGTAGGCGACAGCTTGTTTGACATATTCTAACGACAAAAGTATTATAATACGACCATACGATAGATAATTTTCAAGTAAACTACTAGGATAGCAGAACCATGTAAGAGGTTATATTTTGGGCGCAGGTAAAAATAAAGTCAAATGAAAAATTGTTCACAACGTTTTATTGCACCGTGTAACATTTGTATAACGTTTAGTTATCAAGACTACATTAAAATACAGTGAAGACACCACACTGCAAATGTACACTTTTGGCCACGTCAACTTACCAACCATTACAAAATTTAACTTAACCAATCATTCACAAATATCGTCATTATAAAACATTCGTTTTAATTTTCAAATAACAATTCATCAACTCTCGATGAAATTACTTAAACATTTGTCAAATGGATAGTTATTGATAAATAAATAAAAAATGAAGAGCGTCTTTTAACTAATTACTGTACAAGCTCTTTTATAAGCGTTTTGCTAAAAATTAAACAAAAACTATGAATTTTCTCTCAATATTCTATAAACTCAAATATATAAATACGACATAAACTACAACAATAACAATTCATTAGGGGCCATCCATAAATGACGTCACATGTTGATGTGACGAAGTATGACATAGTGTGACAAGGATGACAGGATTACATATTTTATTAACTCATTATATTAATTTAAATAAAATTATATTAATATAAATAAATAATTGTTTAATTTATTATTTTCTGTAAGTATAATTTTAAAAAGTGTAACGTCATGTTAAAAGAGGAATATTAAAAGTATGACCAAGTGTGACAAAGACAACGGGA
Organism: Achroia grisella; assembly: GCF_030625045.1. Classification (NCBI taxonomy): domain Eukaryota; kingdom Metazoa; phylum Arthropoda; class Insecta; order Lepidoptera; family Pyralidae; genus Achroia; species Achroia grisella. The sequence goes on along the minus strand of NW_026712573.1, from coordinate 10,035,948 downwards.
GAGTAAAACAATATGATATTAGTGTTACATAATTTATGAATGGCCCTAAATTTATCAATAATTGAATACATACTAATATCATGTAGCGTTACATTTCTATGACCATGGAAATAGACTACTTAAGTATCCTATTTGGTAAAGAGCAATATAGAGTTAACAGTGTGTATGTATCGTAGCACTTAATAAATCCCTGTTGACACGCTACTAAATGGGATCAAACTGCGCGCTGGTTAAGCTAAGCTGCAAATACGAGTCAACAGCTCGAGACTGGATTAGATAGAGCTTTAAAGACAGTTTAATAATTTATACTGTATTCATATTACTTCTAATATATTATAATACAAAATGAAATTGTCATTGATGATAATGATAATGAAAGACACGACCCGAAAGGATTCCAATTAGTCAGTCGTATTTATCTGTACCTCTGTCCCACCTATTTCTGTCGCCAGTTTTTTTTTATTGGGGGTTTTGGGCTATGGTCAGGAGCCTACAATACCTGTAAGGATCTGTAGTAGGTACTTGCCTTTTTCAAAGTTCGCTACCTAGACCCGTCAGGAATAAGCATTGAAGAATATTCTTAGGACCGATGGTTTTTATCTCCTCAGGATAGAGTGTATACTTTCCAATGGAAATATTTCGTTTATGTATGAATGGGTTACAACCACATATGATGTGTAGTCACTGACTGTTGCAATGTTTCGTTTGAAGGGTAAGATATGTCAGTGAAATTATATGGTACAGAGGCATGATTCCTGTTCATTCCTATAGGCCACGAAGGCCATGATTTATCAGGTGAGCCGTCAAGTCGTTTGCCATTGCTTTTTACATTAAAAAAATATAGTTAAATTAAAATTACTATTCTGTAAGATAGGACAATATATTCTATTTTTTCAATTTTGCTTTAGCTTTGGTTTCTAAACCTACAATTATTAATAGTTTATTTTTGATTGAATCTATACAGTGTTATTTAGACTTTGTCGAAGATTTATTTTAAATGTATATTTGGAATTTAGCACTTTTAAATAAATCCATTCGACAATCTTTTGTATTGTTATTTATAATGTAATCTTATAATATATATAGCTTTATGGACGCTTTATTTGAAATAATTTATATTTGTATTTTGTATTTACATTTCTATAATATTTGAGTTTGGATCGTTCGCATTCATAATGCAATGCAATATTTGTTAATTTGATTTGATTTCGATTTGATCTTGTTAAAAACTCACAAATAAGCAATTTAAATAATTATTCACAAGGGTTTTTTAAACAATATTTTCAAAATAAGAACTAGCGTATAACAATAGAGGAAGCACATAGGTTAAGAAGCACAACACAGAGTTTTATATTTATAAGCAGTTATGGTAATTGAAATAATGTTGACCAACATTCCGAGAATCTCTAAATAATATAAAGACAAGTAGGTATTTTTGTCTGTCTATCATACAGAAGAATTTCTTGCGGTATGTTTATATGTACATATTTACTAGCTGTACCTCTGGTTTCATACGCGAGAAATTTGTAGGCTGTGTTATTCTGATGTATAAACTATATTATTGCAAAATTTCATGAAATGCCATTCAGTAGTTTTTGCGTGACAGAGTAACAAACATCCATTCATCATCCATCACTCACAAACATATATATATATATATTTTTTTTTAATTTGAAGGAAGTTCTATTAACTTCCTTCTAATTTTTATTAAAAAGAGTAAGACGTTCATTTGTTTATCATAATGATAAATAGTATGTCCTTATTAAATTCAAAGTCAATGCAAGAATATTTCGTTTTAGCCAAAAGAGAAATTAATTTTTATGGGGCAAGTTATTATATCTATATAAGAGATGTAGGTATCATAACTTGCCCCTAGCTATATTTGTAATTATTGCCGGTACATATTACCAACAGATGTAATTATTTATTATTGTTATTTATCTAACTACTCAAATCATATTGGTCAACATTATTCCTACAAATTTTATTTCCTTTATTTCCATAATATCATATTTATTCATAATTTATAAATTATAATATTGTTTGTACAATGTTCAAAATGATTTTATAATATTGGTATATTTATTATTATTCCAAAATGAATTACATCAGCATGAATACTGACGAACCTAATAATAATAATAATACAATTAGGAAAAATATAATATAAATAATGAAAGTTCTTAAGAAATAGTCTGAATAAATTATATTTTTTTATACTATTTATTATTTTATGTATTGTTTATTGTTCTAAATTCAAATAAACATTTGTAAATCATTACTATTAATGATTTGTAAAATAAAAAGAGGTCAAAAGATATAATCGGAACTAAATTATATTTGTATTGTACTATTATATATATTTTGAATTAAGATTTGAATAAAAGTACGTAAGTCAGTACTTTTAATTGTTTAATTTCCCGATTTCGTGTATGTAGATATGTCAATTTGTATATTTATGCCGGTCGGGATAATGTACGTAACGTTTTTTCTAAATTAACCGTTACTTTGAGCCGCATTGTTATGCCCTAAGGGTTCTTGTTTATTCTAATTTTAATATTCTCTATAGCTTGAAAAGTTTGAGAAAAATGGATATACTTATGTATTTTTTAAAATAAACAAATTTTTGTCTTAGTTGGTACATTAGTGACATATATCACCATAATTATTAATTTATCAAAATTAATAAATAATGCTTAAAGTCGTTAAGACTCTAAGAAATAACAACATATTTACTTTTGCAATATAAGTAGATTTAGTAAGTATTTTTCGCTGATTTTACTATTTTCAATTATATTTTTGTATTTACCAAGTCACATTTTACCGTTTCGTAAACATTACAATACTTTTTATACTGAAAGGATATATTTAGTATCAATGTATGTACATTAATAAGATTATTTACTTTTTATTAAGTTATTGTTAATAGATACAAATTCGAAGAATCTCTAGAGCAAGATATCTAAGATAATAGTAGAAAAGTGTAAAAGTACCCTGGAAATCAATATTATCCTTTCGAAAACATTACAATTTAAAGCTTGAAGTATTCTTAGATAAAGTTGAAAATTGCTTAACAATGTAGCCTCATTTTATATTATAGTATGTTACTAAAAATAAATATTCAATTTTTGAGCATTTTGATTTTCTCTCTTGCTTGTAATGTCAACCATGATTACAAAAAGAAGTTGAATATTTTTCTGTATTTCGAAATTAAATATTTTATTTTAAATACATAAATCAAATTTTGAAAATTGAAAATACAAAGTTTGACAAATAAATAATGAAATACATAATATTTATAATTTAATTTATCGTTACACACGTTCTAGAACAATTTGAAATTTCAACTATGTTTTTAGTAGACCTATCTACGTACTTGCGGTCAATATGTACCTAATAGCAAAAACAGTATCATACGAATATAAATACATACTATATCCGATATATACGACTCAACGATACGAGCAGGGCACTGAGAGTACACTCCAGAGACTCGTTTCAGAAAATTAGCGGGCAAATCTGCATTCCGACACTTCAGAGGCCATACTCTGAATAATTATGTTATCACCATCTAATATCAACCATGTTTTCTATATAATAGAGTCGAAATCACAATTCGTCTATAAAATTTGGGATATTAATTTTAAGAAATTATATTCTAGACAGTTCATTAATTAAAATGTAACATAAAGCAACGGAGTATATTTTAAACTATTAAATTATCGCTTCTTGAGTACGGCGAAGTTTAGAAAATAATGTCAGTTATTGTTTATAGATATTACATGACATAACAATATGTAACATTCGTTTTATTGACTACTTGAATATATAGTATATTCTATTTCACACATACTTTTGTGGAATTAACAACTTATTTTCATTTAAAAAAATGCTATGTAAGTCTTCAAATATATAGCCAAAAGATACTACCTAAGCCTACAAAATATAAAAAAATAAACGTCTTTTAAATAACATAATGAAACACACATCTATATATGTTTTATGTTTCCTAATTCATAATCTAGCAGTGCTAAGCAACAACACAACGATTCTCGTGGGACCCCCCTCCACCACCGGCGGACGAATCAGGCATTGGTTCCGAAGTCTTCCCACCTCCGCTCCATTCTAGAGCATCTATCATTTCCATTAGCTCTTTAAACACAGCAATCACCCTCCAATTGTACTTCGCTGAACACTCGACATAACCGCACTTCCAATGCTTACGAACTAAATTCACTATATTACGACGTTTCTCTCTCGAGTCCCCGCAAGCGCTTTCAGCAATCGCCAGCTGCTGTAAGCCGCTAGCCGCAGACGGTGTATTACTACAGAGCAAGTCCTGTTTATTTCCGACAACTAGCACTGGAACATTTCTCATATCTCTACTTTCTACCATTTGATCTCTTAATGTTCTTATGTATTGAAAAGTCTCAACGTTGGACAAATCGAAGACTAGGATATAGGCCGTTGCGTTTCTCAGCCCGTAAAACCTATAATGCGCCCATTCGTAATAAGAGTTGATGGGAAAATATGGAATTACTGGAACGTCGGTAATCTTCACTTCATATAAATGTTCGTTGATGATCACCGAAGGATAGAATGTATGTTTGCGATCGGTCGGCACATATTCTTCTGAGAAATCGCTCCACACGAATTGCTGTAACAAATGAAAAGTAACGTAATTAAGTTTAAAATAAAACATAAATATAAACTTTAAACACTTTAAACTAATACTGTGGAAATATTTTTTGAAAATTTTAAATATGGATTACTAATTTAATTACATTGCAGTTCTTAGTTATATTTTATTTTTAATATTCGAAATTTGAAAAATATTATTATAAAACTGCTTTTTATTCGATAATAATTCGGATGTTATATCGGTACTGAATTATTTACATAGAGAAATAATTTAAAGTTTTGCAATCAAAAGCGTAGCTTCGTTATTCAAAATTGAAATGGAATATAAAAATATATTGATATGTTACTCGAATATTCTGCTTTTATTTTGAAATGTAAATTTCTACCAAAAAATTTCTTATTTCACATACTGAAAGTTTATTTTTAATCCCTGCTTTCTTCCTCTGAAACAATGCTTTAATTAAAATGACATTTTCGCCATCGGCACAGATTATACAACAACTGAACTTTAGGTCATTATTCATGGCTGTAATTTGTAACATGAATTAATGAAACCCGCCACTGAGTTCTGAGTTGACGGGTCTAAATTGAACAAATAATTCATAAACTAGTTGTTACTAATGACAATGTAACGTATGTGTGTATTATTCTGTGTGACGTGTTATAAACATAACATATATATCTATATATATTACTAACTGTGCCCGCGGTTTCATCGCGTGAAATTTATATCCTATTTGTTATTCTGATATATAAGCTATATCACTCTAAAGTTTCATCAAAATCTGTTTGGTAGGTTTTGCGTGAAAGAGTAACAAACATTCATCCATACTCACAATCTTTTGCGTTTATAATATTAATAATAAGATCTACAAAGTTACGATATTAGTACGTAGTAGTATGAACGTCATATTTTTTATTTAAATATATTTTTTCCATAGCGTCCAGTTTAATAAACAGATTCAATTGAGAACTGGCAAGAACTCAACTGTTTTTTTAATAGCCAGTTTTTTTTAATTGTGTACCTACTTATGGAGATGTCTTTCTTATGTACACCCATATAAAACTGGGGCAGATAGCTAGTTTCTAATAACTTTTCCATGATGCAGACATCCGGAAACGGAAGCAAGAAAATGAATAAATAGTTGAGTCAACTCAACATTTCGGCTAATTTACGTCTTTCGCGGCGACTGCTCGACTAATTACTGTAATTAAACTGAAATTAACATGCTCTTAATAGCTTTATCTGAAGCTAGATATCTAGCTACAGTTGATAATATTAAGACTAGCCTTAAAACTTAAAAATATTAAATGAGGATTTGAAAATACAATAGTTTAGGAGAACTTCAGTGCATACACGCGGACAGATTTTTGTTCTAGTGGTGACCGCGACTTCATACGCCTGTCCGTTTGTCGATCGCTATTTGACGATTCTCATCATTAAATAGAGATGATGAACAAAGATTTTATATAATGCTGTGTATTATTTGATAAACAAAACATTAATAGAAATATAGGTGGCGTATTAACATTGGTAAATCTTTTTTTACAAAATTAATTATTAGCCCAGTAGGGGGTTATTTTCCCATCTTCCTTTAGCATATATGTTGGAGATATCGTTAAAAAAAACATATTAAGTAATTTCGTTGTTACAGACAGTTTCCGCTTCGCCACAATTGTGATATGGGCACACCCCCTTCTGATGATCGCTGGCTCGATTCCTAGCATGATCCAACAATTCATCTGGGTTTTTCCTATGTTTATACTCTGCATGTATTTATAAACAAAACCGTACTTATGTGTGTTGATCAGTTGTTTAGTATCAATAACATAGGCTGCTTAGTTTGGGAGTAGATAACGCTGCGTGAATTGTCCTGGGTTATTATAATTATATACCTAACGGTAGACTTTATAATGTAACATAATATTTTGAGCCGACGCTAACGATCTGCCCGTCTGTATAAGATATGATATTACACTTCCAATTTGGAGTGACGCTCGGGTCGTGTTAGGCCCAGCCTAATTACATGCCTACCATGATAACCGTACTTTCAGCGACTTCAAACAGGATATAATGTGGGTGGAACTAAATTGCCAGCAATCCAATTATTTATACATATAAATAAGTATACAGGGCTATTCATATGCCAAGCCGGTACAGCTAGGGTTCTCGTGAAATTGGTCTTCCACTAAAAATAAGTAAATATAAAAATTACGATTAATAACAATAATATTGGTGGGTCACGTCAAAATGTTCCCTCTGAGAGTGCAATGATGGCTGGCTCATTCGTTATACTCGTGAACGGGTGCTGCTTGTGGGGACTGGTCTGTTCAGGTTTCGAACACTGATAAGACTATTTGCTTTTGACAAAATTGCTATAGCGTATGCTGTCAGTTACTCTGTTCTCCCAAATTTGAATTAAAAAATAAATCTGTGTTATTGTACCCATGTACAGCCATATTTGAAAATAATACGAGCTGAGTATCTTGTCAGTTCTTCTCATCTCGAAAGCATTCCAAACTGGCCGTAGATTTGACATATCATAAGAGTCTGTAATAGACGTACATGAATAAAAATATTTTGATTTGATTTGATTTACATTTTAAAATGTTTTGTACTAAATGTACTACGTAATTTAACCTAGGTAGATATTTTACGTAGTCTTCTGTGTGGGCACCTCAGTCTATTTGTATAATGATGTATGTATATGTATTAAATGTTTATCTGTTCGGTGAGTCTAGTTTACTATGCTTTAGTCATGTAATATTGTCATTTTCTAACTGCGACCTAAGTATATAAATAGTCTTATATACAATTCTACCCGAAAAGTACATATATAGAATAAAGGTGCCGAAACGTAGCAATAGAACCTCAATTATTACTGCATAAATCTACCTTCCTACACATATATCAATCTATTCTCGCCACTTACGAGTACATTTACTGAAAGGAGTCTCATTATTTTTTACCAACATGGCAACCCCATTGTGAATAAAGGGGTCATTAGTCCTCATTATATCCTCTTTGTCTCGGTTAATTTATGGCTACAATTTAATTTACCCGAGCTCATTGTAAGCGATGAAAGAAATACGCTTCCTTGTAATTTACATTGGGTTGTAAAGGTTATTTTGTAACGAGCTGACACCTTCATAATAAGGGACCTTCATATTAGTCGCCACGGGATGCTACTAATATACAATGTCAGAGGTCACAGTTTTATATATTGTCTAGTTTTCTTTTTTTTGTTGTTGATTACACATATAATTTTTATTTATTTTAGAGATAAACTAAACTGATTGGCTACTAAAATATGTAGCTAAACCCCCATGTAGACTACACTGCAAAAAGTTCACTTGGGTAAAAATTGGATACTAATATAGCTAAGACAGAGGATCCCCATGAAGAAAATGCTGCAAAAAGTTCAGGGGGCGTATTATGAACTCTTTAAAATCGAGTCAGTTTCCAGGCAGTTCAGTTTACGGCCTTAAACTGAATTGTTCTTTTTCGTATTATGAGGGTCCAAATTCAAACCGTATTCTGCCTGGATAGTTTGTCTCTGGCTGGTTAGTGGATTTTCTCGCGCTGCGTTCGGATACGCATACATTCGTTGCAACGTTAAGTTGAGTTTTTGTGTGTCACTTTTTGGACAAAATATTAATTAAATAAATGTAAATTAAATATAGAAAACAGTAATTAAGATACAATGGTAGAATTTGTGTAATATACAAAAATATTCCAGACAGTTTTATTGTCTTTTTTAATAATTCGGATTTATTTGTAAAAAATATTTTCATTGTAATATCCAAACGAACTTTGTGCATCTACTTAAAATTCCGCGCAAAGTACTTAATTCTGATTTTAATGTACAATTTGAAACTTAGCCTTTCCATGACTTTATACGCAAGTTAAATTTAATAATTCAATTATTGTGAAAAATATACCTAATGTAACGTAAGTATTCCTAACATTTTCTTAGTAATGTTTTTTTAAAATGATGCAAATATTTAACTGTTTCTATTTGTATATTTATCTAACTAAATTGTAGATCACGGACTGAAACCCCTGGCCAACGTCGTGTATCGTACCGGTAATTTAAAATTATATGGGATTTTTAAAATCCCATAGGGAAATGGCAAGTGGCTTTAATAAGTCCGCCCAAGAATACCATACCAATCGCTTGTGTGAGGACGTCGCTCAACAATTAAACTCCTTAGGAAAAGGGGGTTTTAAAGACTGGAAAGGATTGTCAAGTTTAAGTGTTATAAGGTAACCATCTGAATTTTAATTTATTTCATTTAATAGGAATCTCAGTAAAATCTGAAATACATGTATCTATGCAAATAAATTGAAGTATCTGTTTGTAATTTTGAAGTTCACCAGTTACAACAGCTTTTCAGTAAATGCATACCTATATAAGGTAAGATAAATGACATAAAAAAAAAATATATATTTGTCTGTCCGTTTGTTAGTTCTTGCTAATCTTTGAAACAGCTGGACCAAATTTGAGGGATACTTTCACTGTCATATGTAATGAGTTGTGTAAAGGAGTAACAAGTTGCTTTTATTTGAGATATTTTATTTATTTTAACAAAAACTAGGTATGCCATATGGACAAAGTCATAGGTAATAACTAGTATATAATAAAATTATCATATCCCTTTAATGATAACTACCAATAAAAGACATAAATAATGTACCTATATCATTTATTATAAAAACAAATAATTAAAACATTGACCTATTAACAATATTATTATTTATAAATGTTTCAATTTCTTAGTTCCACAACTAAACAACATGGGTTTGTCTAGCAGCTAGACCTTCATTTAGTTCTCTATAAGAGTTCAAAGTACATGTAGGCATCTAAATCTAGAAGCCCAATTGTGCTCTCAATGATATTCCATGTTCTGTGTCATATGCTTCTTGTGGTCCTGGTATATAGCATTTGAGATGGGAGTATACTTCTCTAAAGCATATCCTGGAACCCTTAAAAAAAACAACATATTATATACTATAATATTAATATTTATTTACAAAAAGTATTATTTCATTAAAAACACAGCACAATAACTGTTGTTGCTGATAAATAACTACGTTTCTAAATTACTGAAGTTTAGAGCTTAGATGTAATGATGTTTGTAGTTTCATAATAAAATTTTGTGTTTACCAAGTAATCATAAGGATTTATTCCAGCTTAAGTCCTCTAGATGTTGCTTAATGCCTCTGGTTTGCCCAAATGTCATGAGTAGCTCCAGTTCCAGTTGGCATCCACACTCATAATGTCCATGTCAGCATTACTAACCTAAATTTTTTTTCCAGATTAATTACATAGTTGAAGATTATTTGAAACATAAGAGAATAATTAATGGATAAATATTATTTGAAACATATGTCTAAGTGTTATGGTCATTTAATATTTAAGTAAACAATTTATTGTTAGTATATAAGTAGCTTTAGAGATGTACATATAATCATTAACATATTTTGCATGTCTAAATTCTTGTTTATTGTTAATTTATATAATTATATTAAAAAAAGATATTAAAAGTGCTTATATTATTAAACATGTCTTTTAATTTATATTTCACTTACCAATTATATATTTAATTAATGGTATTGTTTTCTACAGTAATATCTCTTCTTAATTTACAATGGGGTGGCATGTGTACAGTCAAATACAGCCCAATACACCCAGCATTCCAAATTCCAATTATAAAACCTAAAATATAATTAATTTAATTTAATTAATTGTCCTCGGAGGAAAGTGCCAGAGAGACTGCACATCATCAGACTGTTGCATACTTGCTTTCTAGGCTTTACTTGTATGCATACATTTTACCATATATATTATTACTATATCATATGGTATGGTACATGGCACTCATAAATGTATTTGCAACAATAACAGTTGCTAATTGTATAGAAATAGATAACTTTGAATATTTATTATCTATCCTTTACTCAGATGTCTTTGGAATTTTATATATGTATTTACTTTTGTATGTTGGGTAAATGCAATAAATCGGTTATTTGCCATTGGCTGTGCTAGCGAATGAACAGCAATATCACTAGTAGGCCGTTGATACGAGCCTGCAGCATAAATAATAATGTTACTAAAACCTGACATAGTCAGCTAGTGATTTAGTGAAATAATTACAATACAATATACCTTAGTTTCCACTGGTAGGTCTGTAAATTTCGATGATACCGGCATATGAGTTCGCACGCATATTACGCACCAAATCTTTATTTAGATTATAACGTTTTCTAAAATTGTTCATTGTCTATATAAATTGGATTGGATTGGTCGCGTAATCGCCGTCTTTTCACTTTCCTTACTTCTTTTTCGTAGGGTGCACACATTTCCAAAAACTCCAATACTTCGAGTTCATCACACATAATTAAAATTAAAACGAAACAAAAACAATCGAAATAACTGCACAAACATGTTATAAACATAATAAAAACTGACATAGAAATAGAAATAATAACCAAATTACAATAATGAAGCTATAAATTAGAAAACAATTCTATAAAAGCTAATATGAAGCCACCGTAATCTGAATTGTTTTTAAACGGTCTTTTTGACAGTTGCGTCCGCTTAGATCTGTCAAATGAAACGCTCATAATACGAAATAGCCGGTCAGTTTTCGGGCAGAAGACGTTCAGCTGTCACGTGACCGCTGACTGGCTGGCTAATAGCGTTCGTAATACGAAATCGCCAGGCAGTTCAGTTTAAGCCGTAAACTGAATGGGAATAAGAGTTCATAATACGGCCCCAGTTCGGTAAAAATTCGTTACTAAAATAGCTAAGTCAGAGTAGCCATGCAGACTACGCTGCAAAAAGTTCAGTTCGGTAAAAATTGCCTACTAAAATAGCTAAGACAGAGAACCCCCATGCAGACTACGCTGCAAAAAGTTCACTTTGATAAAAATTGCTTACTAAAATAGCTAAGATAGAGAAGCCCCATGCAGACTACGCTGCAAAAAGTTCACTTTGGTAAAAATTGCCTACTAAAATAGCTAAGACAGAGAACCCCCATGCAGACTACGCTGCAAAAAGTTCACTTTGATAAAAATTGCTTACTAAAATAGCTAAGATAGAGAAGCCCCATGCAGACAAAGCTGCAAAAAGTTCGCTTTGGTAAAAAATTGCTTACTAAAATAGCTAAGACAGAGAACCCCCATGCAGATAACGCTGTAAAAAGTTCACTTTGGTAAAAATTGCCTACTAAGATAGCTAAGACAGAGAACCCCCATGCAGACAACGCAGCAAAAAGTTCATATCGGTAAAAATTGGCTACTAAAATAGCTAAGACAAAGGAGCCATATGTACAACATTCTCTTCAGCAAAAACATGCACAGAAAATAGTTTTATACTATTAAACACGTGTTGTTAAAACTATAAAGGACCTATATACGGTACATTAGGTAATAAATGAAGCATTCAAAATAAACCAGGCCACTTTCCGGCTTATTTGCACATTTACGAAGGTTGCAAGTTGCCAGACTTTAATTATAATTGGCTCTTCGGGGAGGTAGCGCTTTCAGCTTCGTAGGAACACTTCGTTTCACATGCAACTAGCCTTTACTATACTAGCCTTGAGTGTATTATAGAAGGAAATGAAACTAATTTTTCCTTCAATAAGTGCTGTACTTTTATTATATAGATATTTTTTTCTTTCATTTTTATTTTTATATGTGAGTTACAGGATAAGGGGCATGATTCTTCATATTAACTATCGAAAGTGCTTTTCATGTAAACATGTGATAGTAACCACATACCATCAGGTGGACCGCTAAATTCATATCCAATTGCATACAAAAACGTTTAATTATGATGATCCACAATATTGACAATCTAATAATGTATGTAGATTATCATCATGAGCTGTCAGCTTATTTGTTATTCTAACTACATTAAAAAAGATTAAAATAGCTATAAAGTTAAGTTGAAATTTATACAGAATTCAAACTTTTGTAGAATTTTATTGTCAATGTATAATTGTATTAAATTAAGTAGGTAAGTCTGTCTCTATATTACCTCTATATTTGTAATTCTATGTTTAATTTAAGCCACACATCAATAAACTAGATGGTCGATGAAGCTGCAATAATGTACTGCATATTAATCCTACATACAATATAGCACTATGTTTGAACATCAATCAACAACTTTATTATAGGAGGTCGAGCATAAAATTGATTGCTCGATAACTAAACCTCTCCAATTTTACTATGAAGATGACCAAATTTGGGTAACGACATGCCAATAGGATTGTTTTCTATATGTATATACTGTAATGCATAAAATAAAAAAGATTGCTTCCAGCAATAAGGCCGCTTTATTATAATTGCACGTTATTTATATTGTTTATATTATTTTTTACTGTATGTTGCAAATAAAGTATATTTTATCTATATATCTAAAATGTACAAATATAGTATAATAGTATAAGTGTTGTTAATGCCTTTCTTTCTCTTTTTCAAATGAGAATTTTTAATTTTTTTTATATAACTAGAAACATACGTTGTCATTCTGATGAATTAAGATGTTTTACTTACATACATTCCCTGTAATACCTTGTTTTGTAAGATGTGTCGGTACACACTGAAATAGGTGAGACTGAAGACAATCAAATCGAATCAAAATATCTTTATTCTGTGATTGACGTATGCAGGGCAAATTGACTACTCCAGAGTTTGGATACAGACTATATAGTGTTTATATAGGATTGGTGTTCTTAACGACGACTCACGACTTCGGCAATGGCGCTCGTAGGTACAACGTGTAGTTTTTTAGTACATAAGAAGCCAACACACGCCCTCGTCACCCTTCTGGTGAAGATTTTTCCACACGAGAAAAATGGAGTTTGGTATACGATACCCACAAATCATCTTTTGTACGGTTTATTATAGACCTACCGTTAGCTAGTAAAATAGTTGGAACCGAGAATGACTGAAAAAACAACTGCCCTCACTCTCTCTTTGAAAAATAGGTTCAGGCTGAATATAGTAACCATTATTAATCTACATTTATTTTCATTAAATAAAGATCGTTCACGAAGACTACGTTGTACAAAGTTTACCTCGGTTATGTAACGACTGTACTAAGGCTGTAAAAATACGCTGTAAATAATGGAAGCAATTGCTGGTAAACCTAAATAAATTTCATCTATAGTCCTACAAAGCTGTGTCACTTTTTGTCTGTTCCTTTTCTAACTTCTAAACCACGAAACTGTTTTGTTATAGGTTTAAGTATAATTGCCAGAATTTCATCAGGAAGGTTTACGAACAAGTAAATGAAATTAAAGAGTCTGATTGTAATTTTAAATTACCAGCTTTACGCTAAATATATATAAAAGTATATTCGGTAATTACTGTCGACTTCTTGCAAATATCGGAAACGGCTGGATGGATTTTATCGAGACTTACTCGCACATACTAATGTTACGGAGTAACTTAGACTACTTTTACTTTAGAAATTTTATTTATTTTAGTTCCTAACAAACGAATTTTCGGGTGATGAAATGCTGTTTAGAATTACATTTTTAAGAATATTGGGTGAAAATGCATAGTATAATGTAATGAACATATAAGGTGTAAGGTACAGGTAAGGTGTGTAATGCAAGTAAACCCATCTAAATATATATAACTCAAAGGTGACTGACGTAGTGATCTATCAACGCACAGCCCAAAACACTAGACGGTTCGGGCTGAAATATGGCATGCAGATAGATGTTATGACGTAGGCATCTGCTAAGAAAGGATTTTGATTAATTCTACTCGCAACAGGATAAAATATGGCATGAAAGTTTGTATGAAGCTTTGTCAATTTTAAACCGATCGGGCTGAGACTTTGCATGTATAAAGCTACTATGACGTAGGCATCCCCTAAGAAACGATACGATTTGATAAATTCCACCCCTAAGGAGATAAATTAACGCGAGAGAAGCCGCGGGCAAAATCTGGTATAGTATAAATATAATACCTATATAATATATATCCAGTTTAAGTCTTAGCTGCTGTTCTGGAACTAGTTGCAACTATGTAACTAGTACTTTACCATTTTCTACTTTATTATATGTATAAACATGTCAGACTCAGTGTGTAACATTGTTGCCACACATCGTTACCTCTATGTCTTGCTTCTAGGTGTGCGAAATCTTCACACACCTAGAACAATACTGATTAACTCAAATTTTAGAAATTGTACTTCAAAACTAAAACTTTAAGGTGGATTTTTCAAAATTTGTAATAATTTGTGTTACTAAACTATTGTACTAGATGCACGATATATTTTATCGAGTAGAGTATTGCAAGTGAGTTGCGAGCCTTTTAACGGAGGCATAAATTCTTTTCCTGAAGGTTTTAATAGCGTATCGGTTTGGAAATACAACTTTGCTGGAAGGTGACTTCACAATTTCGTTGTGGGTGGCAAAAGTTTCTGGAAACCTAATAGTGGAAGTTCGTCATTCATCCATTGTAATCAGGATAGTATGTGGCATGTTTAATGTCTCTTTACATAGTGAATTATATGTGCGTGTTGCTATTATTTACATATTATCAAGCATATATACGTTATTATTATCAAATCTAAATACATATAATTCAAAGGTGACTGACTGACATAGTGATCTATCAACGCACAGCCCAAACCCCTGGACGGATCGGGCTGAAATTTGGCATGTAGGTAGATGTTATGACGTAGGCATTCGCTAAGAAAGGATTTTGATAAATTCTACTCCCAAGCGGATAAAATAGGGGATGAAAGCTTGTATGAAACTTTGTCAATTCGAAATCGATCGGGCTGAAACTTTGCATGCATTAAGCTACTATGACGCAGGCATCCCCTAAGAATTTATATAAATTCAATTTTGATATTTTTTTTTTATTTTGAACGATTTTGATAAATTCCACCCCTAAGGGGATAAAATAGGGGATGAAAGTTTGTATAAATCTTCTTAGATTTTCGACTGATTGAAATGAAATTAAAGATTGGAGCTACTATGATGAAGACCTTCGTATAAATTGGATTTAGATAAATTCAACCCCCATGGGGATAAAATAAGGGATTATGCAGGATGTAAATATTAGTTTGAACCTATCAGTAACTAATGGAATGAATAAATTAAGACGAAGAAAATAATTTTTAGTTCTTTAGGCTAATTTTATTTTACAAAAATTAAGTTATATTCCACGAGGACGAAGTCGTGGAAACATCTAGTAACAGATAAATGTTCTTATGCTGTATCTTGACCAGGGTTGCGTAGTACCTAAAGTCGTAGCGTCTACGGTATTGCTGGCTGTTTACCATCATTCGGAAAGTTTGGTTATAAAAAAATAAATACCTGAATAATACTTGTTTTCCCGACTGCTGGCGCTCCCAAGAGCACGACTTTGATGAGATCGAGGCTGTCAGGACTGGGCTCCACACTGGGAGCCCCGCCCACCGTCAGGGTACCGCCTCCACCGCGCTCCAAGTAGTCCAGATCCAATTCTGTAACAAAACAAATCTTTTTTATATACCACAGTGATGGCAATCAGGAATCAGGTCCATCTGATGATAGATAGTTACTGTAGCCTATGGACGCCTGAAATATCACGGATTTTTTAAAACTATTCTGAAGCTGTTGACCGCAGCTGACCTTTACAGCTTCAATAAACGACATCCCTAACGTTGCGAATGCAGTTGTGTACTATAACTATTATAATGAAGTATAGTAATTGTACGACAAAGACAGTGTTCGATATGCTCAGTTTTTAAATATTGAAAAATGGCTTGATAATGATGGCGACTCACCGAATTATTTCACCACCTGGTGCATGTCCCGGGACTCGTATTTATACACACACTAACACTGTCTGATGTTATTGAATAGTTTACACAGTGTAGTCCTTAGTTTTGTTCAATTTAATTTGCTATTTGAATTGAGACAAAGCACTCGCAGCCGCGTTCTCGATCTTGATGTTCAAGCGACAGTGACCGGTTTATTAAACTCCCAACGTTTGTTCGAGTACAGGTGGGCGGGAGTTTTAAAAATCAAGCCATTATTACAAAACCCAAGAGACAGGCAGGCACTTTCACACGAAGTGACCGGTTTATTCTAGAAGATAATTACGTTCCAATGATATTGATAAACGCCGTTACATATATAGTTATTTATTTAGCCTTAATTATGAGAACCTGAACCCATAGCGGTGCCCGTAAACTAAATTCATATCCGCCAGGCAGAAAATGCCCTTCAGCCACTTCACTTTCACAAGTCCTTCCAGCTTTGAAGTGCCTTGTAAAGTCGCCTACATTTTTGTGCGGTGAAGATGTAAAGGCTAGCTGCGTCCAACAGCATTAGAATATTGAAAAATACTGTGCTATGAAGTCTTTCTTTTAAATTGGGTTCAATAGATAGAACTAACAGTTGTTACAGCGCAAATTAAACGTAATTCGAATTACAAAAAGAATACTGTTTTCCGTAAATTAATTGTTTAAGCCGCCAGAAGCTCGGGTTTCTCTAGAATCTTTCAATGGATTGTCATTAATCAGGATTAATGGAAGGGCTATAATCGAAAAGTATCTTCGTCAATTCATCAAGATTAATAGATCGTCATTGTCTATCGTGCTTGGATAATTTCAAAAGGCCGTTTAAAAGAAACCATCTTCATTAGGGATCAATATAATTTGTAAATCCTTTGAAAAACTTGATTTAGGAATAGAGTCCATTTTTCATTAATATTGCTTATATTTAAGTGATATAGAACTATAAGAATGATGAAATGAAAGAAAAAAATGGTTTTATGTCAGCTTTGTTTCCATCTGAAATGTGGCAAGGAAATTTCTAATTTTAATAGTTTATTTTCAATTTTACAAGATGCTTTACTGTTTTATTATAATAAATACTACGTCTTTCATTCTTGTATATTTCTAGAATATCTTTCAGGAGTTTCTGATCCTATTCCTAGAAAATGTTAATAACTTTAAATAGGTATAATATCAACTTGTAGGTTATTTATTTTTAGGTGAAATATTTTCGTTATAACAAAAAAATATTCATTGTAAGCCTTCATTTAAATTATATATTTTTTACAAAAAAAATAAGTTATTTCGTAGTAAAGAAGATTGCATGAATAAAATAATATAAAAATACATATTATGAGGATCTAAGAGCACAGGTTTGTGTTAATGATTGATTGATTGATGCCTAATGCCTGAGGAGGGGTTTCATTAAATCCGTCTGGGTGGAATGCTACCTCAACACTGATATTATTGCTAGAGAACTGTATAATGAGATGAAACTGCATGTACCAGCAAGTAGATAGTGCACAGTGAACAGACATGTGCGGTGGTATGAACACATATACTAATATACGTATATCTATTCATATTTATAAGTAGTAATATTTGCAATAAAAGCAAGAATCGCAATTTGAATAATATTTGTAATTGCAATACCATTACGGTTTTTACTTTAATTGTGAACTAGAATACATTTTGCCACATGTTTCACTAAAAATTTCATGTAACAAGTCAGTCACATAAGTTCTTGGTAAAATACTAAAAAACAAGATTTTCTTTAGGAAAATCTTATTACCCTATATATAGTTGGAAAGTACAATTGAATTTAATTGTGAACTAGAATATATTTTCTTACATGTTTCACTAAAAATTACACATAACAACTCATCAACATAACTTTCTTGGTAGAGTACCAAAACCATTCGATTTTCTTTAAGAAAACCTTACTTCATTCGTACTATTCGTCGTTTTTCTCACACACAACAAGTCATCTATATATATATTATTGAAAGAATAACAAAAAAAATAAAAAATTCTTTTGGAAAATTTTACTCCCTATATAGGTCGTAAGTACGAATGAACTACATAAGTGATTTAATTACAGTACGCAAGAAACAGAAGGGAGAAATAGTCAGGAAAGCCATTAGTATCACAGACGTCGCTTAATTTCCTGGATTACTCGCTACTTAATAAAATTTACAATAAAAGGAACACAGCTCTGATTGTTAGGAGATTTTATAGGTGTGATATATTTTATCTTGTTTAGAGGAAATAAAATAAAAGTAGTATGACTTCATTAAGTGATATAACTTATATACTACTAGTTTTATTTTATTTATCTGAGGTAACATTTTATGTACACTATACTCAATTTAAGGTACAATTTTGATAAGTTATTATAAGACTGTCGTTGCCTAATGATTTACTATACCGATTTATACCCAAGAAGCTGTAAGATCTTTTTTTTAAATCTTCAAAAGACTCTCACCCTGCCGTAAGGATGTCGGGGTGATATGTGGAATTTTTACCCACTAAAAATCACACGATGTACCTGCAAGCGCCTATGTACTTTCGCATGTGCATTCCACCCCGGCTCCGAATAAAAATTGTAAGATCTGTTATTTAATGAATATGTGTTACTTTGTTTAATTCTGTTACAACTGGGATCTATGAGATCACAAATATAGAGTTTCAAACTGACTCTCCGGTGTAGGAAATAGCAATATCAAATCAAGAATTAATCCGAGAGAGGCTAGTAGTCTCTACCAGCCATGTTGGATTCAAATATATCTACCGAAATGTGGCGTTCGCCACGACGCGGCGACGTCGACAGTTACCAAAACTTTTAACAGGGATGGCAGTCATGATTTGTACATTTTTAGTTTATATTATAAGTTGCTTCTCATATATTATTAGATTATGTAAACGTTTAAACAGATTTGAATGAAAGTTGCAACATTTTTTTTTCTGACTACTTCAATTCTATTTGGCAATGAGAGCAGATGGCACTCCAAACCAGCGGAAGGTCTTTTGGAGCGGTTGAAGGCCAACTCGCACCTTACGACTTTAGTCTGAGAACACTGCTAGGGGTACAAACCTAAGTTCACGCCGTCGTAATTTCGATCTCCTTTTGAATTGGATGGGTGATCGAGAAAGTTGCAAAGTAAAAATTGACATGTATACTAATATTATAAAGAGAGACAGCTGATTTTGTTAGGTTAAAAGTAAATTATTACATATATCAATATTTTATATTATATTATATATATCAATATTTATTATATTGATATATATATCCATAATGATAACAGCACCCAGGCTTTGCTGGAACGGGCTTCTAGTACAGTAAATTTTTATACCAATGCTGGGAAATTTTAATAATACTCGCAAAGAATGAGTTAATTATTCTCCACTTCATTAATGCTTTCTGATATAATTAGTTCATAAATTTAAAACGCTGACTCTTATCTGAAACTTTACAAAAATTTTACAAGTAATGTCACCTTTACGAATTGTCTACAAAATTTTCACATGTAGAAAGACCAAGTAAGCCTCGGGATTTAGCGCTTACAAAGGAATTAACTGATACGTTGCATACCAGAATTTAGCAGCTTGAAATTTTATAAAGAGGTTGCTTATCTAACATATTTTGGTAAGAAAAGGTCAGTCAGCTTTATATATAGACGACCTCGGTGGTCTAGCATACCGCTTTACGACCGATGGCCGCGGGTTCGATTCCTCGCGCTTGTATTCATGAGTATGATTATTTGTATCGGTCTGGGTGTTTTCTATGTATAATATGTATGTATTTACACAAAAAAAATATCTATGTATTTGTATCAGTTATCTAGTACCCATAACACAAGCTTTAGCTAGCTTAACTTGGGTCTAGATGGTGCTGTGTGAATTGTCCTGAGATTATTATTATTATATAGACGGCCTCGGTGGTCTAGTGGTAAGCCACTAGATCTCCGAGGCTGTCGCACTCCGCTTTCTTTCCGATGGTTGCGGGTTCGATTCTTCGCACGGTACCAATATTTGTATTCATGAGTATGATTGTTTGTATAGGCCTGAGTGTTTCTATGTATTTAAAAAAAACAGCTATGTATTTTCTATGTATACTAGTTAACAGTTGTCTAGTACCCATAACACAAGTTCTGCTTAGCTTGGAACTAGATAAAGCTGTGTGAATTGTCCAGGGATAAGAAAAATCGTAATAATGCTATTTAGTGTTATACCTATCACATAATGTAGTATAGTAGATCAGCAGGTCTACTCTAAAAGGTCTTCCTATATTGATTTCAATTAAAACCATTAGTGTAACTTGGTTTTGAAACAATAAATCGAATACTTTAGAGTTATTCATTCAATTATTAAGAAATTTGAAATTTATACATTGTTAATGATTCGAAATAAAGAAAATATGCGAAACGGCATATTATAAAGTGGATCAATCAAAATCTTAATTTTGGCAAGTACATTAATATAAAAAATATTCTACGTGCTAGTTATTTTTAAAATTTCGTGTTTAATATTTATTATTTATATTATTACCCGGGTCTTAATACGAATAATTTTTAAAAATAATATATTATTCGTGTTAGACCCGGGTAATAATATAAATAAAATGTATTCTACGTGATATTATTAATTTACAAGTTTTTATTATTCAATTTGGGATATATTATTTTACATTAATAAGTTTATTCCTGGAAACCCAATGGTTTAAGTATATAATATTGTTTTTAATTTAACGCGGTCACTATATGTATAATTAGTAAAAATCATGGGATCTTACTACGTTTTATATCATATATAATTTTATATAATTTTGGTAATTGACAGAATTTACTACTTACGCGTTTCCTTATTTTCATATTCTGTAAAATAAAATGTACTTATATATACATGTGTTTACATATAATCTTAATCAGTTTTATTCTTGCCTAGAATACTTTCTTTTCTTTGTTCATAACTATCATCTTTCAGGTGTGTAAGAGATTGCTTTTAAAGATAAGACCGCCTTCTGTTAAGCACATTGTTACATTGTTCTTTTTATACATTTTTTTAGTACGCAATAAAGTATTATTATTATAGTGACCTTTTTCATTGAAATGGATCGTGAAAATCTTTAAGCAGGTTATGATAAAACAAGATGTGAGTTTAGGATAAAATAGAAAATTCTTTAAGTAAAAAAGTAAACATAAAATTGCAAATAGTGCGGTTATGGAATATAACTTCACTATTTGCGTTTATAATGCACACGTGTATTATGAGCTGCTTTAATTTTGAAAAAAACCGGTGAAATTAGATCCACTTTACAAGCAAGTGTATGGAAGTCTTTTAATTCAAATGCTTTAGTACTGAAGTGTTTGAATCAAAGACCTTCTGGTGGGAATGAGAAAAATAATAAAGCAACTGGTATTACTCACTCACTTTTCATAGCGTGTTCTTTGTTCTCTCATAATAAATGGCAGGCTTTCACAAAAGGGACAGCTAGAAATATCACATTGTCAGGTGTCAAACGCAGGAATCAGGCGTTTTTTTATCAGAAGCTACGTATTTTAGGTAGATTGCGTGACGTTATTTTATATTGTTTAATTGCCTATAGCGCGATAAGACCGCCTTTTGTTATTAATTTTCTAGTTACTGTTTTTTTTTATTGTATTTCTTCTATGTGCATAATAAAGAGTTTATTATTATTTTTGTCATAAAAATAATAACCTATGGGAATTATGACGATCTGATGTTCATTAAATGATCACCAAACAGTGTCTCTAAAAATTGTACCAGTTGAGTAAGAAACTCAGCTGATATTTTTTTCTTTGTAGGTTCTTCTTAATTGAAATAACTAGTCGAAATTCATACTGGATAAAATGCATTAAGTATGTATTTTGATTTTGACTTTATTCAGTTGACTTAAAAAGGGCATTTTCAATTTCATTTACGATTTTATTAAACCATTCATATTTATTACTAGGTAACAGGTCGTGGTAAAGTGTAAAATAAAAGTAGGCTTATAACATAAGCTATCTGCGAGTAAAACTCCCGTTAATATCAGTGAAGCCGTTTCAGAGATTAGTAAAAACAAACACACAGATAGGTAAATTTAAATTCATTTTTTGATTTAATTACCGTATATACTTTCATGTGCATTTAGTGAAAAGCTGTTAATTTGAAATTAAGTGATTCAAACCGCGACGCAGAGCTTATGAATACATTTATACATACCCAATATTTTTGTTTGTTTAGTACAGTTGCCTTTAGCATTGTCGTCTTCTTTCTCTTGTTTGGAAGTGTTATCAAATCTATTCATTTCAGTGACAGACAAACACAATCTGGCACTCTGGTATTGTACACATTATATATTTTAAATGCTTCTGCCTAAAATTTAGGCCTGACCATGGTTAGGTAATAGTTTCGAATGACTTATAACTTATAATTTGCATATACATTATTTATTTATATTAACTTATTAGCAATTTTACGATATTTTTATATTTATTTTAATAGTAACACTAAGAATTTATTATCACTATAAATAGTCTATTCTTGCTTACATTTTAATATAAATTTATGAACGTACTAAATTATTTTGTTACATTTTTTATTAACTTGTATAAGTGATACAATTATCAGTTTCATTTATTATTAAGTTTAACTTATTCTTTCACAAAGATGTTTATTATATATTTTTTTGGTATATTCACATCATCACTGCGCTAATAAGAAATAATCATCAGTCCACTTATTGTATCTACTAATTAACTTCTATTAATAATCCTGATTTTTGGTATTACTCTACTCGATTCCATTTTATTTTCCACTTCGATAATTCACTTTAAAGATTATTAAGTTTTGTTAGATTTTATTTCAGAATCCTCGCTAAGAATTGGCGGTAAAACTGCCGACGGGCGGTACGGCCACCCCGCGGAAGATTTACTCTCAACTGACGCAGAGTGACGCGACGGATCGCCACGCTGAGGTTTCAGCTATGCCTCTATTTCTCTTATGAGATTTTCTGAGAAGAAATATTTTGAATTATATATTTAAACTTTATTGTTAAATTTTGTATTTGGAAATATAGTGAAATTTGTGTCTTCTATTGTTCGTTGAATTTTCGCTGTGTTACGCTGGGATACGTTGTGAGTCTTTTATATATTCTAAATATACAAATTTATTCTTTATAATTCATTATATTTATTTATACTACAGATTAAACTTCTACTATATTTAATATTAACTTTACATCGAATTTCAATTTAAACCTATTGTTGAATTCAGAAATTGTATAAGTGTATTCAAGTGTAATAGTTAATTTTATAAATTTTAATACGATAACGTCAATACGACTGCAATAATCGTTTATGTGAGTGAATAAATTATTGGTGTGTCGTGTAGTAATTTTAATAATCCGGTTAATAAAATATCTTACTAATATTATAAACGTGAGAGGTTTGTAAGTATGGATAGATGATGGTAGGACGAATCGAACACGCGACCCTCGGATGTAAGGCGGTGTGCTAAACCGATAGACCACCGAGGCCGTCAAACGTATACTAAATATATATATATATTTAGTATACGTTTTATATAATCAAACGTATAAACTACTACGTATTCGGAGTACGTACGGAAATAGGGTAACCATTTTAAACGTGTATCAAAGTTTATTGGACATTCCTTAACACGGAACCAAGAGTAGCAATACGAATTTCCACACAAATTTCCTCGACGGAAGCGTATCACGTAGACATCCTCGTCACTCACACTGACTTGTTAGAAAATGTCTATATGTACCGTCTATTTATAAGTGAACGTGTTTATATTTTCTTAGTATATACTCGCTATGTAATTTAACTAATTGTTATTTAAGTATTTATGTCAGTTGTCTAGTATCTAGAAGATAAGCTGTGCTTAGCTTGGGGTTCACTAATAATTATTGACGTCGATAGTATCCTTTTTATATACACTTATTACTTTTTTTATTACCTTTAGATAGATATAGATAGATAGATAAGTTCTTTATTCAGCCATTACAAACACATAGCATACATGAGATACATTTTATAAATAGAAATAAAGTTTACAGATTAAATAATACAGAAATATGATATTACAAAATAAAATAAAATAAAAATGGAGGTGGCTTTATGTGTCGCAATGATGAAGAGGCGCATGAAGCTACAGATATCTGTAGCGCTGATATTCTGTTGGCTCCTATAATTAAATACATACTTACATACATATATACGTGAATGTTTATATATTACACTTCGAGCTCTTAAAAAAATTATACTATTACAAAACACTATACAATATACAAATAGATTAAAAATGAAGTGGTGTGTTATGTATACATATATTGTTAACCTATAGATACATACTACGTACATAAATAATAGTTGTTGTTTGCATATACAAGGTCGCTGGCTAAACGCGCCGTGAGTCAGACATTATTGTTCCTGACCATGCTTACCGACTTCGGTCGTTGAAAAAAAGACTAGATAAAGGACCTCCTATTTAAAGTCAGTTGTTCAGATATGTTTTTTTAAAAGGTTTTTAAAATTCACTTTAGTTTTTATATTACGAATGGGACTTTAATTATAATTGACATCTTGTTTAAACAAATAAATGCTATAACGTCTAAACGTAAGTTTCATTCCTAATAAATTATCGTTGTTTGTCTCAAATAATAAACTATTACAATTGCTGCTTATATTAATCAAGACAAAATGGTCTACAACTCGGAGGGGAAAGTAAATCCACCCTCTCAGCTATGTGAATTTCTACATGGCTTTATGTTAATTTTCATAGATTATTATTATTATTGCACGTATGGGAAACAGCGCACATATAATCTAGTCGCAAGCTAGTAGTAATAACACAAGCTCTGCAACCTGGCTACTAGACAACTGATAGAATTACTTAAAAACATTTTTTTAAATACATACATTATATTAATAGAAAATATTCAGACTAATACAAACAATCATACAAATAAATATAAGTATCGAAACGGAACACATCGTGAGAGGAATCGATTCCACGACTGTCGGAAGTAAGACGGCGTGCCAAACCACCAGACTCCCGAGGACGTTATATAATGTAGAGATCTCTATTAAAATAAATTCAGCTCATTTTACTGACCTATATTGCAACTTTTCATCGTTGAAATAATTTTCAGACCTCAGTGGCTTAATAAACTGTAATAGGATTTAACTTCGACGGAATGAAAACATTTGAAATGATCTGGATTTTTTTTATTATGTACAATTAATGAATGTATTTAGTTATTAATCAATTGTCTAGCTTGCATAAAATACCTTATTTTGATTGATAAGTTTATATATGATAATAATGTATTTGTAAAAAAAGCTTAAAGTTCATAGTGCTAACAATATTATCTGATTGCACAAAGAATGAGTGCGTAGCGGATTGTCGCCTGCCCCATCCTTCTTAATGAGTATTAATTATTTCTTAATTAGTAATAGTATTTAAAAGAGCAACACGTAAGTTTCTTGCTTATTTTTCTTGGTATGTCTGCGTTGAGTGTAATGAGGTATAATGAGTGGTAGAATAAAAAAAAATTACTATTCCAATATAAGCAATATTAAGTTTATTTGAATAAAGATTATTTGTTGTTCTGTGGGTCTATATAATAGTAATAACTATTATAGTTAAAACAAGTTTATTGTAAACCGTTCCCGTAACCCATTTTGGCGCATGTCCAATGTATTTGTCGCAAACATTCTAATATATAATAAAATGTATCGATACTAGAATTATATATGCAAAGGTGAATCTGTCTGTCTGATAGTTACTTTATCCGGCAACGCACATTCCCCTGGTGTTGCGGGTGCCCATGACCGGCGGTAATCACTTACCATCAGGTGAGAGCAAGCCACTTTTCTTGAACCAAGCGGTAAGACGTACTTAACGAAATTAGTCAATAAAATTATATTACCATGAACATGGACCAGGCTGGGATATTTGCCTAAAAAAATCAAACGCAGTCGCAGCTATCAGTTAGTACATCTATAATAGTAGAAAAATATCCAGTAAGAAAGTTCAGTAAAACCATACTAAGTTTAGAACACGGAAATGCTTCTAATGTATTTTATATCCACAGGCAAATTATTTTATGCATTTCCAACTTGGTAACGCTGACAATGCTCTAATATTACAAACCAGAAAGTATATTTTCCTTCTCTTACTTTTCTGTGGTAATCTATATCCTTCTATCTCATTTTTAAACTTAAATCCAGGAAGCGTGTTTGATTCTTGTACTTTCCCGCGATAGACTGATTTTCGTCTTATTTTTAAATAGATCTTTCTCGAACTATGTTTTATATATACCTATTTCAAGAAAGGTCTATTAGGTAGAAGTAAATATAGACTAACACCCCCTTCCAGTGGATATTTTTTACTAATAGAATGGCAAACAATATAACACAAGATGATAAGTATCAGCATACATATACCTACTTAAACAGAGCTACAGACTATCATCATGTGATATCAATTTTACCCTCTCAAGAGTCAATATTTCAGAGGATTTTATGAAGGTTTCATGTAATTGGCAACCGTATGAGACTCTTCAACTGATACCCAGCTTCCAAAATAAGCTGTTTGTCGTTGGAATAGAAATAGGTGAGACAGAAATCGTTTTTGTACAACTTTTACCTCAGCAATTAAAGCAACTACGAATGTAAAGAAAATAGGTTTTGGAAACACATACATTTAAAGTAATTTAGTGTACAGTGTAGTGTACACTAAATGTAAGGTTATGTAAGATTTTCTTCTAATAATAATAATATCTCAGGACAATTTACACAACGCCATGTAGTCCCAAGCTAAGCAGAGCTGGTGTTATGGGTATTAGATAACCGATATAGATAACAAATACAGATCAACTTTTTGTTTGTAAATATATAAAAAACACCCATATCGATTACAAACAATCATGGTCATGAATACAAATGTTTGTAGCGTGCGAGGAATCGAACTCGCGAGTATGTAGTAATTAAATCTTCTATATATATATATAACTCAAAGGTGACTGACATAGTGATCTATCAACGCACAGCCGAAACCACTGGACGGATCGGGCTATCCGGGCATCCGCTAAGAAAAGAAGGATTTTGATTAATTCTACCCCCAAGGGGATAAAATAGGGGATGAAAGTTTGCATGAAATTTTGTCAATTTTAAAGCGATCGGGCTGAAAATTTGCATGCATAAAGCTACTATGACGTAATCATTCCCTAAGAAAGAATTTTGATAAATTCCAGCCTTAAATTAAATAAATTACCGCGAGCGAAGTCGCAGGCAGAAGCTAGTTAGTAATATTTGTGTAATATTAATTCTAATATTTTATCCATTTTAGTATGACAAGTAACAATAAATATAAGACAGGCACATATAATATGCAACAATGTATTGATATTTATATTCTACGAGAGCAGCAAAGTGAATTAATAGCAAAAGAATTGAATCGTACACTTATGCATGTCAAAATGTTACATCACCGACCTGTTCGAACTGAATCTTCAATTGAACAAACTGGACGGAAGGGCATCTCTTCCATCCAATTTGTTCAATAGTATATAGTATATAGTTAGGTAGTTCAATTTTATATAACAATAAAAAAATAAATACATATACAAAAAATATAATTATATACCTATATGCCAAAATTGTTTGTTCATACCGAATATGTTCTATACGAACAAACAGTTTTGGTTTTGACTTTGAATAGAACTGGAACAAAACTTAACCGGTATATACATATACATGACCTAAAATGAAACAACCCCTTTACCCGATGGTGCCATAAAAAACTTACAATGCCAACACATATTACTACGGACGCGTTCTGAATACAACGTGGCAGATTAATTTGGAGTCACAGAAGAGTCGGCTTGTAATTTACATTGACACACAACGCGCATGTAATTTTGAAACACACCTACTCTACTTCCGTATAAAATATACGTCTTTCTTTTAGTAAAACAGTGAGGCACAATAGTAAGTTTGAAACTTTTGCATTTATTACACTTTGTTAATATAGCGAGTTGGATATTAACGCGAGTACTTTTATTTTAAACTAGCTGTATCCACGACTTCATACAATTTTTTTTTCTAAAATAAAAGTAGCCTATGTTATTCTCTCTGCTCATTATTACGTCAACTGCCAACCTGCCAATAAAAGTCCCGTTAAAATCGGTTCAGCCATTTCAGAGATTAGCCGGAACAAATAGACAGAGACAAAAATTATAAAAAATGTATTTATATTCATATGTATGTAGTAAAAAACGGTTATTTCAATATTACAAACAGACACTCCAATTTTATTTATATGTATAGAAGAGATATTTTTCTCAAATTTTCTGCCGTCGACTAGGTTGCACTAGTCACGAACTGGCTGAATTACTACGATATCAATGTCGGTAGCTATCATTAATTGTTCTACTACATGCAAAATCATTACTAATTGGATATATATTCTACTATTGTCACTAGGTATAAAAAATTATCAGTAATCGAATAAATCAAATTCACACCAAAACATACTAATAAAATCATTAATTATTACTGAATCTCAACTTTCTGTTTTACACTACGAGGGTGACAAACTAGTATAGGGCCCATCTGATAGTACACAGTACAAATAATATAATATAGACGCCTGAAATAAGTGCGCGTTGGCAAGCAACTGTTTTTCATACTTAAATTACTTTCAAACTCAGTATCCCCATCATGAGACTGTAAGCTTGCTTCTCAAATAAATAACTGTATCTTGAGAGCAATAAATAACTATCTAAGATATTATTTTTTGTATATATTATATATAGATACATGTTTGGTACAATCTGTGATATTAATAAATCATTTTCTCATTACAAGAACATTTCAATTCTCCATTATTACATCCACAGATAAGAAATTACTATACCGCACAGTATACGAAACGGATGATATGATAAAAACTTCTGCCGACGCGTAAATCCCCCGGGCAATAAACGGGAAAGCCTTCCAATGTACCAAATGACAACAGCCTTGTCAGGTAAAAACCCGGGCATTGTTCTGTGCGAACAATCGAAATATTTTAGATGATTGAATGGTTTTGCGATGCGACAAACACACTTTGTTTTATGTTAGTTTTTGATTAAAATGTGAACTTTTTTTTATAAACTTTTTTAGAGTTGATGCAAAAATATCAAAAGTCTAAGAATTGTGTTTACGCTATTAAAATAAACAATGTCTATGGTACGGATCCTCTTGTTCTAGACAGAGTTTTTACAATGTATTAAATTAACTATCTTATATCCATACTAATATAAATGCAAAAGTGTGGTTGTCTGTCTGACCGTTACCTTTACAGGTCAAAGCAAATAAACGGTTTTCAATGAATTTGGATATGAAGATAGATTGTAACACAACGACGAACATAGATAATCTTTTATCTCAAAAAAAAATCAACCAAAATTATGCATAATAATTGATGTACGCATTATCTGGCGCCCATGGTATCTCCCAGGGACTTCTTTTCCTAAGGATTCAATTTTCATGACTCCTTACCCTATAATTTCTCTACCACACGTCCTATCTGTTGCCTATTAGAGCAGACAAAACAGTGAAATGAAAAATATACGATTTCAGACTTTTATTTCGTATTTATCAGTTCGCTGTAAATTCAAAATTTTAAACAAATTTTCGTATATCATCCTTTCATACTGATATTTAACTTTATTTGTAGTTTTTTTATATGTCAAATTTAGAATCCCTTTGACAATTTAATCTGCATGGTTCATGGTTATCAGTTTCAACGAAGTAATTAAATTATTGTTTGTGGATTATATCAACATCCATAACAAACGCACCCTGAATTAATTTTTAATAAAATACGGATAAACTACAGACTATATATATCATTAATTAATCTGTTATAAATAAACCGGGAGTTAATTAATTGGAACATTAAATTATATCTAAACGTAGATTATATTCCATTATCAGAACTGAAAATACTGTATATTTTATTTTCAGTTTGTTTATTATTTTATGTTATATGTGAGTTAAAATAAATGAGAATACATTACAGGCGCAAAATAATAAGTAGCAGTTAACGTATAGACATAATAAAACTGTATTATATCTATATACTGTATATTGGGAGTCTGTATCAACGGAACCTACAACACTGCTTTTTAGACTTTTAGCATGTTTGTCTTATATTATTGAGCTAGTTTGGCCTAATAAATTCGGAAGTGGTTTTCACTAAAATATATATAACCGTAATTTAAATTTAATACTTTTTTTATGTCCTTGATATTTAAGTACAAACCAAAGGCACATGTCAGTCCCATTGTATCCTAAAACGAATAGCTACACCATTTCACCAGAGAGAGCAAATTGCCTTAGCGGTTTATAAAAAAAGTCATAAATTCTTGCTATGTATTCCGCTTTTTTGTATGATTCTACTGTGGTACCATGGGTACAAACTCTAGGTTTAACTAGATAGATCATAAGAGAATAATGAATAAATATTTCCTCTTGCTTTCAATTGGATCGCGACTGACTATAAGCTTTTATTTCTATTTTCTGTGATGATGATGAATTAGTGCTAATTGGTAGTTTGTATTCACGCAGTTAAACTTCAAAATGTAAAGTTACAACTAAATTATTTGAAAGAGAGAATTAAGAACAAGGCATTTTGAATTAGCGATAGATTAAAAAAAAAAATAAGTGATGACTATTCAAAAGTGCTTACAAGTGTTTACATGAGTAGAGAATTTTCTTTCCTATTCTATTTCTCTCGTGTACTAGTGTACTATACTTTATTCACTGACAGACAGACCCATTATGGATTTTTATCCTGTCACTACGTAGAGAAGCCAAGTATGTGAACACAAATTAATCGTAAAACGTATATTAAATTTCCCATTTGTATTGAGCGAATGTACAGTAGTGAGCAAACTTGAAATCAATTTGGAAAATGAAAAATTATTTCTGCAAACGCTAGTGAGGTAAAAGTAGCAATTATTTAAATGCACAATTCATAGAGTCATATTTCGTAGTCAGCTTTTTCAAGTATTAGAGAACTATTATTGTATTGTGAATGCATTTATAAGAAATATTATTTTTGGTATATACTTGTATTAAAGTTAAAAATACTTATAAATAACTAGCTTTTGCCCGCAGCTTCGCTCGCGTTAATTTATCCCCTTATGGATGGAATTTATTAAAATCCTTTCTTAGGGGATGTCTACGTCATAGTAGCTTTATGCATGCAAAGTCTCAGCCCGATCGGTTTAAAATTGACAAAGTTTCATACAAACTTTCATCCCCTATTTTATCCCCTTGGGGGTAGAATTAATCAAAATTCTTTCTTAGCGGATGCCTATGTCATAACATCTATCTGCATGCCAAATTTCAGCCCGAACCATCCAGTGGTTTGAGCTGTGCTTTGATAGATCACTATGTCAGTCACCTTTGAGTTATATATATTTAGACTAGTGGTGCCAGCGACTTCGTCTAGGTCATGTACATGCCATCTAAGAATGGTAATCATAAATAATAAAAAGGTATTATATAAAGCCATCTATTATTCAATTAACGTATAGATAATAGAGCCATTAATAATTTTAATAAAAAAATACTTATTATTTCTAAGATGTCTTTAGTCCATATTACGAGTCATATTTAACAACTTATTCTTTCTCTATTATGTAAAAAACTTATCATTTCCGTTTTTACGTTAATTCTTGATACGCAAAGAGACAGGACTTCTCACTAATTTATGATTTTATTAAATGTAAAGATTACTATCCCTACCGTCCCATTTATTTAGCTACTTCAGTTGAGAAGGATTGGTAACAAAACACTGTTGAATTTTATTTTATCAGTCGTATAATGCTTTTATTACAGGCTCTGATAATTCAAGACTAGATGGCAAAGTTACTTGTACACATCA
The DNA here is from genome assembly GCF_030625045.1 of Achroia grisella. Taxonomy (NCBI): domain Eukaryota; kingdom Metazoa; phylum Arthropoda; class Insecta; order Lepidoptera; family Pyralidae; genus Achroia; species Achroia grisella. Next base: position 10,003,534 of record NW_026712573.1, on the reverse strand, counting down.
CCATTTTTGGTAAAGAAAGTTCATTATAACATACGGAAGGAGACACATTTTACAAACATCGAAAAGCACTCTGCTTTTCCCTATTGAATTCTTGCTCCATTTTATTTACGAATATAGCCATGAAATATACTATATGTTTTGTATAACAAATGCTGTGATTATATTTTTATAGTACACAAGATATATGAGGCCAAGTCAATATGGCTAAAATACAGTATCGACAACAATTGTACCCAAAATTGTCTACGTGAGTATCTCCTATTCTTCACACACTAAGCAGTTTGAGATGTATTTCGAGTGAGAGATACCATAACGTATCTCTCAATGAAATTGTAAAAAAACCCTCGCAGTGAAATTATAGAGTATGCAAGCATCATGAAGCAGGACTCTGAAATACTTAGTATATCGAAATAGCATAATCGGTATCACGGGCGTGATATGAAAACTTTTTCTTGAGCTATTGTAATGCTGACCACAGCTGGCCTTTACAGCTTTACCGAACCATAGAGGATGAGTGCAGATGACACTCCAAACCCGCGGGAGAACTTATGGAGCGACTGAAGGCCAATATCATCTGGCCATCCTGCCTGGCAGATACGACTTTAATCTGAGGGCACAGCTATGGGTTCGAACCGAGGTTCGAGATTGCTTAGGTTGTCGTAATTTCGATCCCCATTTGATTTGGGCGGGGGATCAATCCGGATATAAGGTGTTATTTGTGTATATATAACGACAGTTACCACTTACCATCTGGTGAGCGTTCTACATATTTACCATTCCAGTTATATAAAAAAACCTACTATATAAAGTATACTAGATTTGTTTTTTATTCAGAAAAATTAAGTATTTTGTTAGCCGGCACAAATTTATTTATCCGTACATCCAGGATGATCCTCTCAGGGGATAGCCGATGTCTATTACAAATCATTCTTAAGAGTTTTATTTATAGCCCAATGGGAAAAGATTCGATGCTACCAAGACTTCAAGAAGGCAAACTTTGTATAGATTTCTGTTAGAATATTTACTTGTTATTTATATACAATTTTTTTTTATAAAGGCAACTTAAAATTATATAATATTGGCATATATATGATAAGAATTATCATACGTAATGAGAGTATTCCCTAGGAATATATTACTAAAGTACTCTATTTTATTATACAACCACACAAGCAAAACTGCGAGTACTTTCTTGTATGCATATATAATAAAGAAAAGAAATTAATGGCCGTGTCCGTAAAAATAATTAACAAGAAAATACAAGACTAACTTAACAGAGCGAGGGTCGTTAGGAAAAAACAACTTTTTTTCAGAATAAATCTTTTTTTCTTTACAAATTGGCGGTCTGGAACATGAGCTCGTAATTTTTTAACGGGTCTCTTATATTTTTTAGGCAAATAATAATAGCTGCCAGTTACACCGTTTTTGCCTCAGGGTTATAGATGAAGAAAATGTTTTTACGGCCATTTTCGTCCAGTGTTTGCGTGTAATAAATAAATTATCCGTGAAGTGAAAATTGCTTTTAATATAATTTATGGAGCAAAGGAAAAAACCTGCGAAGTTTTTAAGAGTGAATGCATTTTCCATTAAAAATATTATCTTACAGAGTAGCAATGTAATGACGTAGTTTCAGGAACAACACAGTTATGCTAATAAAATAAGTACGTAGGTACGTATATAATATACGTATTTTTTAATGATATGATGGCATCAAATAATGAGTATGAAATCAGTTCATGATAAATCCTGCTAATGTCGCAACGATTAATATTATTTATAAGACTTAATAACTTTGAATACAACTTATAAGAGACCTGTTATACCTGTCAGACCACCTTCATGACTTGATAGGTGAAAGATGAAGGTAGTGTAACAAAAATATATCATTACTGTTCTAGTTGTCAAACCCTTGTGGTATATATACAATAATATTCAGAGATAGACTTTATACAAAGCCATCTACGTGGGTACCTCTGTCTTGCCTATTTTTGCCAACAAACTGCTGGATTTAAAGTAATACCAATCCCTGAACGGTAACTAAGTGTTGGTCATGCATTAAGTGGGTAGTCAGCATATTTTGCCTTAAAAAAAATATATTACTAGCTACTTGCCCCGGCTTCGCACAGGTGTACATGTATTATATATATAAAACTTCCTCTTGAATCACTCTATCTATTAAAAAAAAACCGCTTCAAAATCCGTTGCGTAGTTTTGAAGATTTAAGCATACATAGGGACGGATTATGTAATGATATTATCTTACTAATATTATAAACGCGAAATTTTGTGAGTGTGGATTGATGGATGGATGTTTGATACTTTTTCATGCAAAGATTACTCAATAGATTTTAATGTAACTTTACAATAATATAGCTTATACATTAGAATAATATATAGGCTATTATAATTTAACGTGGGAGAAATAGCGGATACAGCAAGTAGTTTATAAATGAAATTGAAAATTTATTACAGATCTAATTAAATTATATTTATTCAAGGAAGTCATTCTAGCCCTCTAGTTTTTTGTATTAATATTTTTTTCTCTACCGTTCAGATAATTAATGAAATACTATCTACTCAATGGTTTTTTATGCTTTTCTTTCATTAATTAACGTGAAACATTATTATGTATTTTAATATTTAATTAATAATATGTATTTGACTCTGGCTACATAAATATATGTTTTAGATATATGACATAAGTCAATATAAAAAATTATATTAACTTATGTCACATATTTAAAACAATATATAAAAAAATAGCGAATGCAATTTGTTGAAAATTATAAAAATTAAAAACTACCTTCACTCTATGAAAATTATAGTGGTCTTACGTAACTTAACACTTAAAATATAAAGTGTAGAACATTAACAACACAATAATGAAGTATCTCATTAGAATCACAAACGTAGCCAAACCTCAAACAAATTAGCTGACTTTACTTTAAATTAAAACTCTTTCAAACAAACATTATGTAGGTTTATTATACAGGAAATTCTGAGAGCATCATGTTTGTATCTTTTGAAAACATTACAGTTTCCGATTTCCATATGGAAATGTGTTTGAAAAATATATTAGAAAGTTAGATGTGAATTTTAAATCTATGTTATGTTATCACTTCCGGTTTTTGAGAGTAGTGGGGTACAAAAAAGGGCATTATACTAGAAGCTCCCGAACGGAACGGACGACTCGTGAACGTGTGCCTAATAGTTGGTTAATACAGAATTACATGTTGTGTTTATAAATTGTATATATATATATAGATTTATAAATATATATATAACTATGTATATAATATTATAAATAGCCCATGTTAGTGTTTAATTACAATAATGAATCAAATCTTTACACTGTACTTTATTACATATTTGTCTAATTTTATAGATAAATTTCATTTGTAATTACTACAGTTTTGTGTATAATACACATTATTTATATTGTTAAACGGGTAACAGGAATAATTTTATAGTAAATATATGTATTTACCTTTCTCTATGTTTCGACTACATTGCACTAGACATGGTCACGAGCTAA